>NW_006208977.1:941811-953866 GCF_000334495.1 Tupaia belangeri chinensis | reverse complement strand
GGAAAGAAATTAAAACATGTTAAGAGTCAAGGATAATGATCAGAACAGCCTGAAAGAGAGACTGAAGGAGCAGGTGAGTCTAAGTCCAACAAGACAGCGTGACCAGAAGGTCAGGGTTTCCCTTTGTGGTATGTCCTTTAAGTCTTTTGTCCACCTGAAGCTACTATAAGAATAGAGACTGCATTATGTGTCCAATCAAATCTGTTTGCTTTTCATGTTCTCTCATATTTTCACTGTCACTTGGTAGCCTTTTGATGTTTATTGTGTGTATCCTTTGTTGCTAGATAAGTTTGAGTCTATAATATTTGTGAGTAAAATTATCTCAAAGGAACAGGGGAGAGTCATCAGCCAGTGGAATAAGCAGCCATGTCCTTGAGCCAGAAATGCTCTACCTTGGAAGGATTCTGCCAATTTGACATCTTTTACTCTCAAGCCACCCCATTCCTCTATATGTATGCTGCTTCTTTAATCAAGAGGTGGATTCTGGGCCACAGCAGTGGCATATTGTTCCATGATGCTAGATCCTTATGGAAGATCAGGAGTTCAGTTCCCACGTCAACCTGTACATGCTCATTAGCCCGGCTGGCTGAGAAGACTGGGGAAAAGATCATAGCATGAGACCCTGTTGAGAGACCTTGTCTCTCTCTCTCTCTTTCCCTTTTTTTTTTTCTTTCTTATGGAAGAAATAACTTTTTTTTTTAAAGGAGGGACCAGCAGATGGCACAATAGTTACATTGCTGAACTCCCACATAGTTGACAAGTTCTCGACCCAGCGGCTTAAAACTCACGCTAGGTGCATGCACATGTATGCCCAAAAATCCAGGTAGGAGAATAGAGGAGAAGGGATTGTGGCATCACCATCCCCTTGGGAAGGAGAAGGGATTGTGGCATTACCATCCCCCTGGGAAGTGATTTCTCTCTTTTTGCCTTTCTGTCTCTGTCTGTCTCTTTGATGAGCACACATGCCCTACAGCAGAACTCTTTCTTAAAAAAAATAAATAAAAAATAAAAGAGGTGGACTCTAATTCCCCTTTCCTTGAACATTGGCTGGCTTTAGTGACATGCTTAACCAATATACTCCAGTAGAAGCAATGTTACCTCTATGACTTGCTAGGCTGAGTCATGAGAAATCTTGTGGTTTCAATTTGGGTCTCTTAGATTGCTCAGTCTTGTAAACCATTCTCCATTCTTTAAGAAGCCCATGCCACATGGAAAATTCACATGATTGTCAATCAACCTCAGCTGAGTTCTCAGCTGGTATCAACTGTCAACCTCTGAGTGAGCCTTTTTGGTTATTCAATTCCATTGGACTTCAGTCAATTGCCACTGCATTCATATCTTCCAGAAACTGTGTAAGAGTCACCAGGTGTAGGCAGTAGGATGTCACTGTGCAGTGCTGGAACCACATAGAAGAATGTGGTTTGGATCCTGGATTGACCAAAAATGCCTCAGTGTTCATAACCAGCTGTGAACCTGGATAGCTAAAAGGCTAGTAGGGGTTGGGGGCAGTCACAATGTGACAAAATCCTGTTGAAAGTGCCTCTCTCTTTCTCAATAAAATAAATTTTAAAAAATAAAAAGGGCCAGCAGGTGGTGTGGTTAAGATGCTGGACTCCCACACGGCTGACCACGGTTCGAGTCCCAGACCTGGTGACTTGAAATCATGTCAGGTGTGTGTGCATGCCTGTCCAAAATCCCAAAAGGAGAATAGAGGCATGACCATCCTTTCTGGGGGACGATTTCTCACTTTCCTTTTCCCTGTTGTTCTCTGGCAAATGCACACACCCAATGGCAAAAAACTAAAAAAGTTTTTTTTTTTTAATTTTAAAAATAAATACAAATTTAAAAATCTATGAGAAAAAAATTAAAAATTGTTTCACAAGGTTTGGGGGAATTTTTTGTTTGTGTGTTTTTAAGAGATATTTTTTGCTATAGGATGCAGGCACTCACCAAAGAGAAACAGAAAGCAAAAAATCATCCCCTGAGGGGAATGGCCACACTGTACTCTACTCTCCTCTCTGGACTTTGGGCATGCACACACACGTGTCTGGTGTGAGTTTGAAACTGCCAGGTCCAGGACTTGAACTGGTTGGCTATGTGGAAGTCTGGTAATATAACCATTATGCCATCTTCTGGTTATGGGCAAACATTTTTAAAAGATTATTTATTCTATTTTATTTAGTATTATTAATATTTATATGATATATAAATATAATAATGTTGTTATTAATAAAAATATTATTATTAATTTGCTACAGGTTATGTGTACTCACCAGAAAGAGACGGAGAGAAAGAAAGGGAAAGTGAGAAAGTAAGCTGCCAGCTCCAGGACTTGAACCGTAGTCAGCCATCCCAACCATGGAGTCCAGTGTATAAACAACCCGGCCACCTGCTGGCCCCTGGGATAGACTTTCATAAAGCATTTGATAATCAGAATAACCCTACATATTTCTTTTTTAATTATTTATTTAATTTATTATTTTTATACATTCAATCACTGTATACCATTACAACTTGCAAAATAAATTTTCTCAGTATGAATTCACTATATATTGCCAGCTAAAGATATTATCATACACATTATCATCAACAGATAATTTTCCACTTTTGTATCCAACAAATGTTTTGCTTTTACGTTATCTTCTTATCTTCTACTGCAACCCCGCATATTTCAGTGACCCAAAGAAATGCTTCTCTGAGTGATGGAAATATTCTTACTTCTTTAAATATATCATACCTTCTTTCAATTTAAAGTCAAACCATGCTGACTAGAGGCATTTATACCTTCAATATTTCTGCTTTAATCCATTAGTAAACTATTTATTGCTCAAAGAGTTATATTATTCCCAGGTTCTTATCATAGATGGAGACATCTCATTTTTGTTCCAATTAATCATCTAGCAGCAATTATAATGAATCTCCAGGCTCCAATTTTAGTAAATTGCTGAATTCACTATCCAATTGAGTTGCCATTCAACTCAACAGATATTTATCAGTTATCTTTTATGTGCTGTGATAGAAATTGTAGGGCTTATAAAACAAATGGGTTCTTGCTCTCAAGAACTCTTTAGTTCAGGATAGATGATAATTCAAATATAACGACATTGTAATTCAAGGAAAAATGTGTTGGGAGCCAAGCACAGAGGCACAAATAAAGTCATATTAGGTCATAACAGAGGAGGAAGGTAAGTATCACTCAGGAGATAGCAGGAGGCAGGAGGAAGTAGAAGCAGATCTCGTTTAAATCTGAAACTGGTCACCAACCTGGACAAGTTTTATTTAACCTTCCATATTTAAAATAGAGGAGAAAACACACTTCATTAATTAATAGTCTTAATTTTTTTTCTTGAGAAACTATTTTATAAGATTGTGAGAATTAGATAAGGTAAATAAAGGGAATTAGAGATTACTTCATAGAAAATGCTGTATTAATGATAGCAGGAGTTATCACCATTATGATCACTGTCGTGGGTTAGAGAAGACATAGTGTAGTGAAGAAGTGGTATATGAGCTAGGATCTAAAATAATGTCCTTTCATCACATCGTATACAAAAATTAACTCAAAGTGGATTAAGGCCTAAGTATAAGAACCAAACTATAAATGTCTTAGAAGAAAATCCAATCTTTGTAAAGTCTTTGTGATCTTTGATTTGGCAATAAGTTCTTAAATATGACACAAACAACAAAAGAAAAAATAGATATATTGAACTTCATCAAAATTTAATGTGCTAGATCCCACATGGCTGACTCCGTGATTCAAGTCCATGATCTAGTAGCTTGAAAAAAGAAACCAGATGTATGTGCATGTATGCATTCCCCAAATTCCAAAAAAAATGGAGGAGAAGGGGTTGCAGTGTGGCTATCCTCCCTGGAAGATGATATCTCATTTTTGCTCTATCTCTGGTGAGCACATGAAACCTATGCCAAAAAAATCTTACACACACACACCCAAAAAAAACAACAATTAAAAGAAACTTGTGTTCCAAAGGACACTATCAAGGTAATGAAAAAGCAACCCACAGAGTTGAAGAAAATATTTGAAAATGATATATATGATAAGAGACTCACATCTTGAATATATAAAAAAACTTTAATAAGAAGTTACTTATTCAATAAATAAAACAATAATTCAGGCAACACAAGATAGGCAAAGGATCTGCATAAGTATTTCTCATAAGAAGATATACAAATGGCCAGAAGTAAATGAAAAAATGTTCAATATCATTAGTTTTCAGAAAAATGTAAATCAAAACTGCAATGAGATACTACTCCACACTCACTAGAATAACTACAATCAAAGAGTAAGATAATAATAGTATTGATGAAGACACTGAAACCCTCAGACACTGCTTCTAGGAAGATAAAAGAGTGCAGACATTTTAGAAAACACCCTGACAGGTGCTCAAAAGGTTAAACAGAGTTATCACATGACCCGACAAGTCCTTTTCTAGGGATATACTCAAAAGAATATTGAAAACATGTACTCAAAAACTTTGTACAGAAATACTCATAGCAGCACTGTTCATAATGGCCAACCGGTGAAACTATTTAAGATGTCCATTCACTGATGAATAGATAAACAAAATATAATCTATTCATATAATGGAATATTCTTCAACTACAAAAAGGAATGAAGTGTTATTATATGGATATACCATAAAAAACATTATGTCTTGGGTCCAGACAGTGGTGCAGCAGTAATGTAATGCTCTGTGAGGCTGACCCACATGGGAAGATTCTGGCTTTGGATCTAGCGACCCTCTTGAACATGTCAGGCCCATGATACATGGCTAGCTAAGGCTGGGAGTGGATCATGGCATCAAGACCTTGTTGGGGTAATTCTCTCTTCCTCTCTCACTCATGGAAGAATGTAATAAAATAAACTTTAAAAAAGTGATGCATGGGGACCAGCAATTACCGTAATGGCTATGTCGCTGGACTCTCACGTAGCCGACTGCAGTTCGCGTCCCGGACCCAGTGGCTTAAACTCAAGCCGGGCACATGTGCATGTGTGCCCAAGATCCCAAGAGAAGAATGGAGGAGAAGGGATTGTGGCGTGGCCATCTCCTCTGGGGGGTGATTTCTCGCTTTCTATCTCTGTCTCTGTCTGTCTGGCGAGCGCACACGCCCTATAGCAAAAACCTCTCCAAAAAAAAAAAAAAAAGAGTAATGCATGGTGAAATAAACCAGTCAAAAGACCATATATTATATGAAATGTTGAAAACAGGCAAATCTAGAGACAGAAACGTCCTACAGCTGGGGTGATAGAGTGTAGGGTTTCCTTTGGAAACGAAGAAAATGTTCTACAATTGATTGTGATAGGTCAATCTTGTAGTAAGTGAGTAATATGTCTATTTCGCTATAGCCAAATAATGGTGTCTAATGCTTCAACATGTGAGGCAAAGAGCCTGGAGAAGAGATGACACTCAAAGCATCCAGAGACCAGCAAGAGTAAGGATACAGAGGTAGGTATCATTGAGCATAAGGTGTTATAGGTCAAAAAGCCAGAAACTGGCTTCATGTGAAGCAATATGGTGAAAGATTTTGAGAGTCAAATGGTTATTAAAGATTAAGCCTACAATTGGTACAGTAAAAGTGGGTTGGAGCTCTACATTAGGATATTGGCAATAGAAAGGGAAAGGATGAGACATTCGCAAGAAATAATGTCAGTTATGACTGAATTAATAGCGCATTAATTATGTTTGTTGGATGGGGGCTTACGTCTTTGGAAAAAATAAATATGAGTGTACACTTTGAGTCTGAAAATAGGAAAAGTAATGTTTAAACTGACAGAAATCTGAGTCAGGAAAAGGAGCTGAGTTGGTAAGGCAGAATGCGAATGTAGGCTTGGCCAGACAGATCAGCAATGGAGAAAGCAAAGAGGAAGCTGAACGAAGGCAGATCCCTAGAAAACACACGCATACATGTCCTCTCTGTGAATGAGCTAAATGAGACTTATCTTATTCTGGGAGGATTTTGTTGTTGTCATTCATTCCTCATTTGGTTTTATGAGTATTTGAGGTTACGGTTAAGGTGACAGGGTGGGTGAATTATGAGTATTTGAGGTTACGGTTAAGGTGACGGGATTGTGGTAGGGAGTAGGGAGTAACTTATTTACTGAGTGTTTGCAAGCATCAGACACTCCACTAATATATTAGGTATTTTTTTTTTTAGAGGTTTTTGCTATAGGGCGCGTGCGCTCACCAGACAGAGAGAGAGACAGAGAGATAGAAAGCGAGAAATCACCCCCCAGGGGGGATGGCCACACCGCAATCCCTTCTCCTCCATTCTTCTCTCGGGATCTTGGGCATACACGCACACGCACCCGGCGTGAGTTTAAGCCACTGGGTCTGGGACACGAACTGCGGTCGATTACGTGGGAGTCCAGCAACATAGCCATTACACTAACTGCTGATCCCTGTTTTGTTTTGTTTTTTAATATGCATTATTTTCTTACAACAACCCCATAGGGCACATATTACATTTATTATCCTCAGAATTTGAAGTTGATCTCTTGATTGAATATTATGTCTACTACCCTTTACTGTAAAGTCTAAATGAGGCAATGTGGCTGAGAGCCTAGCCTAGTATCTGGCATGCATAGCTGCTCAGCAGATAATAATGTTCTGCTCTTATACCTGCAGCAACCAGGCCTCGATGATCATTGACCTTGTTTAAAACCAGGATTTGAATTTACTAACCAGCTTATCCCACTCCCTCGCCAGCCCTTGTTGGAATAATACTGTTGGGACCATAAAGCTTAACTTTTCTGTCACGTAACTTCCTTATCTCTGATCACTGCATTCCTTGCACATGTGCACCTCCTCCTGCTTCTTCCATCCCTTCCCCTCCCTACCAATATCCCTTTAGACTTGCCTTTACTGAACCGGTGGGGTTTAATAATGACAAAGGTGTGTTGGATTTGAGGCTACGGTTAAGTGCTTGCTGGGAATTTGGTAGAGGCCCACCCACACACCCATCTCATTTATAACTGATGTCACTGGAATCAAGATTTGCTAGAAACAGAAAGATTACGATGATTCCTCACCAACCCCTCCAACTAATCTCAGACGCAAGAGAAGAAAGCAACGGAAGTCTCATCACTGTGAGCTGTTACCACAGTAAACTGTGACTCATGAGAGTCAATTCCTCAAGCCATTTGCTTTCATCTAAACCAGCGTTCCCCATCTCTTCTTTTATGATCCCATTCTGGGGCTCTGTGAAGAGGTTGAGCAGCATGTCCATATGTTATCGTTCTAATGAAAACAATCAGAGCCTGGTGATTATTAATCACCTGGTCTTATCATCCATTAAAGAGAAGTCTTACTAAGCAAAAGGCATATGTTTTGTTCCTGAATTCCAGAGATAAAATCCCGAGGGAGATGAGAGAAGTGAACTACAACTTTGATTGCACCAGAATGTTCTAAATGAGTCATATCTCTTGTATGGCTTCTTTAATTAAGCACTCATGTGGAGCTTGAAATAAAGCTAGATGTTGCTGTCTGAATGAATTACTCTTTTTGTCTTGTCTTTCTCATAGTGTGAGCATGAGTTCCAGAATTCCAGAAAAACCAGAGTATCTTTAATCAGCTTTGTAAATGGGGTTAGAAATCATTAGGCCTCCTAAGTGGTATTCGAAGACTACTTTAAAACTGGTCAGTATGAGGAAACCATTACATAGCATTGGTTAAACACCTTGCTGTATTCAGTTTAAAGCTGTTGATAAAAGGGCTGGCCCACAGTACAGTGTTTAGTGGATGTGCAGAGGGAATTATGTCTCACATGGCTGATGGCTGTTCAAATCCTGGCCTTGGGGGACTGAGGAACATACTGTGTGCATGTGTGTGAGTGCCCAGAAATTTGAGGGGAGAAAGAAATGGAGAAAGAAGGATTGTGGGGTAATTGTGCCCCATTAGGGGGCTCTCCCTCTCTCTCTGGTGAGTGCACACACTCTCTGGCAATTAAAAAAAAAACAATAAAATTGTTCATAAAATGCAAACAATATATAATGTGTTGAAGAAACATAGTTAGATTAGAAATTTTGTAGGTGAGTTATAGAATAATTATAAGCAATTTTACAATGTTAAGTCTCCAAAGATGGGAAACTGAAGGCAGGAAAAATGAATTTCATAGCAAGGAAATTTCTCAATTGGAGACAAAGTTTTAGAGGAAATGATCACCACACCACACCACATAGACCATGCCATACTACACGGATCATGGCCACTCCTCACCACACCACACCACATAGACCATGCCATTGCACACAGATCATGGCCACTTCATGTATGACCTCTAGTTCCCTATCATTCAAATAAAGAGACATCTGAGTAAATGAAAGTTATATGGGAAATCATTTGAGTATTCAGATATGCTTTTGTTTTGCTTATTATTTTAATGAAAATTACGGTGTATTTGAATCAGCGTTTCTCAATGAGTTCCGCAGAGCCCAAGTATAACGTGAAAATCCATGAGGGAAAAGTAGTTTAAAGACAACCCATATCAAAAATGTTTATAAAATTGCTACACTTTTTTTTACTCCCTCTTGAATTTATCTCTCACAGTCACATGGTAGGGATTTTGAAAAATCTTCCAGTAGAGAAAACTCCCAACTTTATATTTGAATTCAAGCTCTCCCAGATTTATTCGACAGAGGAATATTTTGTCTTTGCATCATCTAGTTATATTTTCTGGAAACAGTGGGTGTTCCACAGAGCACACTCACTTAGGGAGCCCTCTGCCCTCTGGGAGAGCTATGCCTGAGGAAAACCTGAGCAACTGGCCCAGGCACCCAGAGCAGGCACCAGTCGCTCCATCCTGGACCTGGGAAGTCAATGTTAGGCAGAGCATCTCAGGGAGTTACCATTAAACGGCATGCCATAGACATTTAATAAACATATTCCTAATTAGATAAAAATCTAAATTAATAAAACTATGTAAAGGATCTATCCCTAATTAGATAAAAATCTAAATTAATAAAATTATTTAAAGGATCTACAGTACTAACTGACCCCATACAAGTTGCTACATTCTTCGGAACACATGTAGTTTGTTTAAACTAGTGGCCTCATTATCATTTGATAAGAAGGGATTTTGCCAGCCAATCACATGGTGGTTAAGGGGTTGGACTCCGGCATGGCCAACCACGGTTTGAGTTCTGGACCCAGCGCTTGAAAAATCATGCTGGGTGTATGTGCCCAAAATTCTGAGGAGAAACGATTGTGGTATGGCCATCACCCTGCAATGTGATTTCTCACTTTCCCTCTTACTTTTTTTTTCTTGAGAGAAAGAGAGAGAGAGAGATTTTTGCTGTGCAGCATGTGCACTTGCTGAAGACACAGAGAGAAAGAAAGTGAGAACTCAACTCCTTGGAGGATGGCCACACTATAATCCCTTCTCCTCCATTCTCCTCTCAAGATTTTGGGCATGCATGCACATGTGCCCTGCCTGAGTTTCAAACCTCTGGATCCAGGACTTGGACTGCAGTTGGCTACACAGCAGTCCAGCATCTATGCCACCTGCTGGTCCCTTAATTACTATGCCACTTGCTGGCCCCCTCTTTCTGTCTCTCTCCAGTGAGCACATGCACTCTATGGCAAAACCTTAAAAAAGGGGGGTGGGGCTTTGCCCCAAACTCTGGGACATCAGCAATCTCAGCTAGCTCCATGTTTAGACTGATGTCTTAGAAATCTCGTCACACAGCTAAAAGGTTATCAACCCAACACTGGATCATGCTCAGCTTTGGACACTCTTCCAACTTTGGCCACAGGTTTGAGCCCTACTTCACCCATCACAGAGTGGGGAAAGAGCATGTGCTTAGGCACCAGACAAAACCCAAGTCTGAGTTTAGATTTTGCCTCCATTAACTCATCTTGGGCAAGATTGAGCCTGGCTTTCCTCATCTGTTAAATGGGGATAAAAATAGAACCTACTTGACAGAGTTCTGAGGGATGAAGATAAAAAAGACCGTGTATGCATGGAGCTATGAGCAGTTCCTGGAATGCAAGTGCCCGAACAATGTCAGCTGATGCTGACCACAGTGAGGATGATGACTCTTATTTTGACAAGGGACGTCACAAGAGTCATCATATAGGGTTTCTATCTGATCTCACACAGCATTATAAAACTTCACCCTTTCCATTGGCGAGGGTAACAAAATATAAAAAAGTCCAGAGAAAGAAAAGTAGAAGGGGAAAGTAGGTAAAGTATTCAGCCAGGCCTCCTAGAATTTTCAGATGCTTTCACACACAAACCAGAATTGGCCCTCAGCTGCTAGAATGTTCCAGGCGATACAACCTGAGCAACGTCCCAATCAGTAAGACTGGTCTGGGTCAGTTCTGACAGGACCAGCATAAAGAATAATGCTGGGGGGTCAGCCGGTGCCCTGGTGGTTGAGGCAACTGGATCCCACATGATTGGTTGCCCAGTTGGAGTCCTGAACCCAGCAGTTTGAAAAACACACCAGGTGTGTATGCATGCATGCCCAAAATCCCAACAGGAGGGAGAAATGGAGGAGAAGGGATTATGGTGCGACCATGTGACCATGTGTCCCAAGGGGTTGCTTTCTCACTTTCTTTCTGTCTTAGTCTCATTCTAGCAAGTGCACACACCCTCTGTCAAAATTAAGAAAAAAAGGGAAAAAAAGGAGTAATGTTGGGGTGCACTTAAATGGAGATATAAAAAGCTGGTAGGCTAGAGACCCACCTGTAACCACCTGGCTTTTTCCAGTAGCTCCGCAAGGGAACTGTTTGTACAGAAAATGAAGCAGGCAATAATTGGCACCTTGACTGGGAGTGCTGATGGAATCAGGTAAATGGGACTGGCCCCTTGGAGAGAACTTCTTCACTTAGTAAATTCAGGATGAAGGACCAAGAAGGAAAAGAGATGCTTCCTGTTTCCCTGCAGGCCACCAACTACCACTCTGCCGAGAGGAGAGGATACATCTGCCACTGACATCTGAGAGCGAAAGAGCAAGCGAGAGAGTCAGGGAGTGAGCATCAAGGGCCAGGGTAGAGGCGCCCAACACGCCCTTCCTGCAAAGGGACGGGGTAAATGGGCTGCCTCAACTCTCAGCTTAGATGGACGTATTAGAAAAGGAAGAACATCGGGGGCCAGCAGGTGCATGGTGGTTAAGGGCACTAGACTCCCACATGGCAGACCACGGTTTGAGTCCTGGATCTGGCAGCTTGCTTTCTCACTTTCTCTTTCTCTTTCCTCTCCTCTCTCTCCTCACTTGATCCACTCACTCTGTCCCTCTCTGGTCAAATTAACATAAATAAATAAATAAAGTCTAATAAAGTAATTCTTGGAAAAAAAAAAAAAAAGAAGAAGAAAAAGAAGAACATCAAAGTCAGGAGAAAAAAAAAAAAAAGCAAAACAACTAGGACTACGCCTTCTCCCAGGGCAGCAGATCAGATTTCATTCATTGATTCCTTCATTTCCTCAATGACTATTGCCCAAACACCAGCCAGCTCTAGCCTCTGCAGCTACCTCAGTCACCACGAAAATTATCCCAAACCCCTCCCCTTGCAGAGCTTTCATTCTGGTGGATGCAGGAAATCAACAGTAAATACAATGACTAGGTAAAGAATATATTATGTTAGATGTTACAAGTGATATGTAAAGTAATTTCATGTTAGAAAATGTTGATTAAAATAATAAGCACAGTAAGGGAGAACGAGAAATGCATTTTTTTTTTTTTTTTTTATGGCTATAGGGCATGTGCACTCACTGGAGACAGAGAGAGACAGAGAGACAGAAAGTGAGAAATCATCTCCAGGGGAGATAGCCAGCCCTTCTCCTCCAGTCTCCTCTCAGGATCTTGGGCACACACACACACATGCACCTTGCATGAGTTTTAAGTCTCCAGGTCCAGGACTCAAACTGTGGTTGATTATGTGAGAGTCCAGCAACATAGCCATTACACCATCTGCTGGTCCCAAGAAATGCATTTAAAATAAGACAGTAAGTACCATTGTCACTGGAATGTGACATCAGCAAAGACTTGAAACTGCTAAGAGAGTTAGCTATGTAGTGTGGGGGAAAACATCCCAGG
>NW_006208977.1:884933-941748 GCF_000334495.1 Tupaia belangeri chinensis | reverse complement strand
TTAGCTATGTAGTGTTGGGGAAAACATCCCAGGGGTAGGGAAGAGAAAGGACAGGAGCCAAGGGTCAGGAGCACCCCTGGTGGTTACAGGAAATGCCTATTCCCACCAGGATCCAGATGAAAGAGGGAAGAGGCCAGGAAGGGAAGCCAGAGGAACAAGACATCCCACTCTTTCAGCCCCTGAAACATCCTGGTTCTGTCCATACCCATAGCACTCCTCCCGGGTGGGAACAAACGGGGACCCACAGAGTCTGCTATAGTGTTGGATGTCCTCTCCCAAATTCATGCATTGATTTAGCTGTGCAGAGACTAGGAGATGGATAAGCAAAAACTTCATCTGATTATGTGACTGTAAAGTGGGGCCTCTGGAAGGAAACTAGGATTCGGGTCATTAGGGCAGGGCCCCTGCGATTGGGTTCTGGTGGGTTTATAGGGAGAGGGACTGAGACCAGAACAGGGAGACTCTGAGAGGCACAGACACTTTGCTCTTGTCCTTGTGAAGGGATAGGGACTCTGCAAGATCTCCACCTGACCTGGTCCATGGGCCTTGGACCTCCAAACCATGAGCTGAATGAAATGACAGTGTGTTCTCTTAAATTACCCAGTTTCAGGGGTGTTCTGTTATTGGAAATAAATAGACTAAAACAGAGTTCAACAAGCAAAGAAACATGGAAATACAGTGCCTCAGGGGAACGGGAATTCTTTATCCTGACCCATGTGAATGTGGAAGCTGAGTTTTGGGTTTGTGCTACCCAAAATGCTGGTAGTCAGCAGTGAGTGGGCTGGTGTGTCTTTGGGTTGTTCTGTCCAGAGGGGAAACCGGCCATTGTTTGTGGCTAATTGCAGAGCTGTCCTCTCTTCATGAATTAGACTATCCAAGACTGCTTAAAACCTGGGAACATCTACAACCTCTTCCCAGGAGATCTGATTCAACAAATTCTGGGGGGAGACCCAAGAGTCTTAGTATTTTCAAAGCTCCACTCAGGGCTTTAATGTGCTTCAGGTGTGGCGCTGTATGTCTGTCCATACCTTGCGATCGTCTCTATGTGAGGTCCAAAAGGATTGTCTCCAGCCTGCCACCCATCTTCCCCTTGATGGTATTATTCATGTCATACCTGTTAGTGAAAGCGTTTTGACCTCAGGAATGAAGGAATTCAGTATCTTCTGGAAAAGCCAAAGACTTTGTCTTTTAGTTTCCTTGACTCCAAATAATTTCTGTAAGGAAGGTACCTAAATATTACATTTTCCTGTGACTTACCCTTTACATTTTAATTCACAACATCTCTCTGAAGCCCTTATTTAATACTGAGGTGACAATACATTTCTCAACACTTGGAAATAAGCTCTCATGGCCATTTCAACAATAAAATACAATCTCCAATAGCGTGGGACCCAGGCTTTCTGGGATCCCAGAAAATATCAAAGTTTTGTATTGCCAGAAACTGTGAGTGGAAAGAAATCTGAAAAGGAGCCTTCTGATCCAACGTGTGAGCCGAGGTGCAGTGAGTGGGCTGGATTTATGAACTGCTAGCTGTTGTCCTTGCACGCCGGTATGGCTAGGAGTGAGGTCACCAGAGAGCAGGTGTGTGGCTGCCTCCCAGGTGTTTCACAGGAGCCTTTCAGCTCTTGCTACACCGCTACCTGGAGTCCAGGAGTGTGGACAGCAGACAGATGAATTCTCAGTTGTGGGGTTTGCTTCACACAGACGTCCTTCTAAAGGAAATTGCTAAGGCTTAAAATCATAGTCACAAGATTGGAAAAGCTATTTCAGAAAACTGACATGAATTTGTGTGTGCAAAGTCTGAAGTCTGAAAATTATATGGCAGGGGGTTCTTCAAACTACAAAGAATACATTTTTTAAAGTGTGTGGTTACTCCGGTCTTGCCTTCTCTGAGATTTAGACATAAATGTGGAAAAAGATAAAAAAAAAAAAAAGTCCAAAGTAATGGGTGTCAGTTTTAGCTCATTTTTCTGTTGCTATATCTGAATACCACAGACTGGGTAATTTATCAAAAAGAAAGGTATATTCAGTGTATGATTCTGGAGGTCCAGTGTCCAGGGCCCATTCCTTAAGGGCCTTCCTGCTTCTGGGAACTGTGTAGAGTCCTGCGGAAGCACAGGGCATCACACGGCAAGAGGGCTAGAGTATCGTCAGCCTCGGCCTCCCTTCCTCTTTGTATTAAGCCTGTAGTATGCAATCACGGGGGCCTCACCCCATGACCGTATCTAATGCTAATCTGCTCCCAAACACCCCACCTCTTAATGCCGTAACCAGATTAAGTCTCTACCCGCTTAGTACACTCACAACAGCAACCACATTTCGATACGTGCATTTGAGTGGAACATATTCAAACCACAGTAGCGTCCCACTGAAGGAGAGAAAAATGGTGCACATACAATTCTCTGTGCCCAGCCTATTCTTTGAGTCATCAGCTCTCTCGCTCCCATTCACAGACTGCAGGCTGGGAGAGGAGGGTGCAGACCCTACAGCCCTGCTTCAGGCTTGGACACACAACCTCTATCAAACCACAATGCCACCAGACTCTATTGCAGAGTTGTTGCAAAAGATGTGCTGTTTCCATCAGGGCTGCTGAGGTGATAGGAAGGGAAGCTTGATTTGCCTGGACCCATTTTGGTACCATGTGAGGAAGATTGGCTTAACAGTAAAACCAACACAGACATCCCTAGAGGTGGAAAGAGAGGACAGCAGAGTCCTGAAAGCACTGTGAGCTGATGTGGGCCATGCCTAAGGACTTATACCTGATTTAATTGACTGGGATTAAACTAAATCTCTTTGCATAAGGCACTGTTTATAAACAGAAGATGCAGACCCCCATCATGGCTCCATCAGATAAAAATGCCCTGGTAACTCATTAGAAATAATACATCTATGGGTTATAGTGCCAGTCAGGAATCTGAAATGCAGCTCTGGTTTTTCAACTACTTGTGGATCACCTGGCTAATCACTTACATTGTGAATGCCTCAGGGGTTCTCATTTGTAAAACCAGAGGGTAGACCAAGGTCAATTCTTAGCTCTTCAACTCAATTATCGTATTATGAACTCAGTGATCTTATAACCTAACACTGCTTAAGTTCATAGAAATATAATTTCTTCTCTATTCTTAATTGCCTGATTATACTGCTCACTTTAAATCTGTTCATTTATAGACGAGGAAGGAATAAAATACTTGACCTCGTAAGTTTTAGCAGCATTACTTTTTATCTATAATTAGTTCTGTTCCTGGTGGCCAGTAGGAGAATACAAGAATATTTCCAATGACATCTGATCACCGAATGTAGTAACACTGTCAAGGAACAAGTAGAGTGTTTGGGGAGATGTTCGTTTGAGCCCTCTCCTCCCTAGGACTGCATTTAGAACCTCACTCTTGTCCCTAGCTTCTGATCTTGGACTCCACTTTCATGTTATCTTTGAGCCAAGTTGGGGAGAAACAAATGCAGTAGTCCCAGGAAGTCTTCTCAGCTACCTCTCACTCAGTTTCTGTGTTCAGAGCAAAAAGAAACCTTGTCTGTTCAGGGCTGGCTCCATGGTAGAGTGTTAATACACTGCTCAAGCCATACTGAATCTATATGGAAGACCACAGGTTCAGTTCCCAGTCCACCTATATTGCTGGACACATGTACCCATGATCCTGGCTCCTTGAAAATGCTGAAGGCAGGTGGTATTGTAGAATGGGACTCTCTGTTTAGAGTGCTTCTCTCTCTCTCTCTCTCTCCCCCTCTCCCTCTCTCTCTCTTCCGTCCCTCTGTAAAAAGAAAACATACTTTATTTATCCACTGCTTACAAAAAAAAAAAAAATAATAATAATGTAGATTTCTTCCCTCCTCTCTGTTTAGAGTGCTTCTCTCTCTCTCTCTCTCTCTCTCTCTCCCCCTCTCCCTCTCTCTCTCTTCCGTCCCTCTGTAAAAAGAAAACATACTTTGTTTATTTATCCACTGCTTACAAAAAAAAAATAATAATAATGTAGATTTCTTCCCTCATTCTCTCTCACTTTAGAATCCTGGAAGTATTGGATCATTGGAAAAGCCATTACATGTTTTTCTATGCAAAAATAAGTCATGACTTTTCTGATGACCCAATAATCCTTATTAGATACACGGCAGCTAAATTCTCAAAACTACTGCAATTACTCAACTAGCAATTGTTCACTGGTAATTTCTGAAATGAAGATGCTCTAACACTGTATTCCTTATAATTAGGCAGCTAGTGAGACAGAGCCTGGCTTTTGTTTTAATAACAAATGAAGTGCTATTCAATGTCTCTTAACACCCCCACAGGAGGAACTAAACAAGCTTTTAGACCAGCAATAAATGTGGACTCACCTCTCTGAATAGGCCTTTCTTACCTATAAATCAGAGATAACAGAATTTGTCTCACCTCTAGTTTAAGCTTTGAATAGGGGGTGGAATTGTGGGTCTGGGAAGAAATCGCTGTATAAATGCAATGCATTGATTTGTGAGCCCTTCGGATTTGATTTGGGGAGGGCAAAGAAGGGTTTATTCGATTATGAACTAAGTATTTTCTTTGTCCTGCAAATTGGTTATTGGAAATTCTGGCAGTTGCAAAGCAAAAATTTGGATGATCTGAAAAAATCCACCAAGAACCAAAGGTAAGAAATTGGTGAGGCCTGATATAATTAAGTCCAGTTACTACATGTGCAAAAAAACAAGAAAGACACTTGAGATCAGGGTATTTATCCCCAGCCAGCCTGGTTTGGTATGGCTGTTCGTCCACCTATGGCCATGTAAATAATGAGTGGGTCCCTTCCCCAGCATCACCCCTGTCACGTGCCCTCTTTGCACTAGAGGTTGTTAATGACCTTTGTCTGCTGGTCATCCTTGGTGTACCGCTATCCTCTGTTATTCAGCCTTAAACTTTTTCCAGCTGTTAGGACCACCACATGTAAGTCAACATATATTACAGACACGGCTGATCATTGTCATCCAGAATACTGAGATGTAAGAAGGCAAAGAGCTGTCCTTCACATTCTCCCCATTACCTAAGTCAGAAGCAGATCTCTTTTAATCAGCAATTATCAAGGACAGTTACAATCTGTAATCAGCATTATCAAAGGCAGTTTTTCCTCAATCCCATGAGGTTCTATTTCCAACGCATCTATGAGCACCCATGCACACACCTACACATTTCTCATTTCAAGTTGATTCCTGATGCCAGGTCATTTCATGATCTGCCCATCTCCCTAAAATCCTACCAACATCAAAGTGCAACAAGTGCCCATTCCTAATCTTCCAAATCTGTACTTTAATCTTTCTGAGGACCCACCTAGTTGTTCCATGCTCCATCCTTTGCCCAGAAAGACTGTGATGGCTAATTTTATGTGCAAACTTGGCTGATCATGAGATGCCCAGCTATCTAGTTAAACACCTCTGAGTGTGCCTTTGAGGGTCCTTCCCTAAAAGATTAGCATTCAAATCAGGAAACAAGGAAATTGGATGGCCCTTTCCAGTGTAGGTGGGCCTCATAGATTCACCCAGGGTCTGAAAGCACAAATAAGGAAAAGAAAGAAGGATTTGCCCTCTAGCTACCTGGCTGCTTTCTTGGGATATGGGTCTTCTCCCCTGGGCGGTCCTGCTTCTCAGGTCTTCAAACTCTAATTAGAATCTACAACATCACCTCTCAGGCCTTTAACTGCACTACCGGGTTTGCTGGGTCTCCAACTCACAGAGAGCAGATTTTGAGCCTTCTTGGCCTTTGCAACTGTGTGAGCCAATACCATATAAATCTCTCTCTCCACAAGTGTGTGTGTCTGTGTGTGTGTGTTGGTACAAAAGTAATTGTGGCTTTGCTTGTTGAAATTTGCTGTTTGATACTGAATACATTCTTAAAGAAATGTGGTTATGTTATATATACATCATTTTAATGAGCACTCCTTGCTTTATGTTTATTTGCTAATGAGATTACTTGCTGTTTATTTTATCTGTATTTTAGACTATGGAAATGATGTTGGAAAAAAGCAAATTTGAGCGATATTCTTATTTGTGTTCAAAGTGAGTCATAAAGCAGCAGAGACAACACACGACATCAGCAGTGTGTCGACCCAGGATCTGCTAACAAATGTGCAGTATAGAGTAGTAATGGGTCAAATTTTGCAAAGGAAATGAGAGCTTTGACCATGAGGAACATAGTGGCCGGCCATCAGAAGTTGATAACAACCAATTGAGAACAATCATCAAAGCCAATCCTCTTGATGAGATATATATATATATATATATTATACATATATTCTATTTGCTTTGGTGCTCTGGTAAATTTTGACTAATTCAAAGACCAAATTTCTATGTCAGAAACCAAAGGACCTGAGATAGCAGATTCTGTGCACTGTGCCTACACCAGGGAACATAAACAACACAGCGTGGGGGCACTGGACCAGTGGGAGGGAGAGAGGTGAGACAGGGAAATAGAGATAGAGTAACATAAGTTCAGTGGCCCAAAGAACAGGCTCTGTTAAAATCGCTTGTGTATTTGGCATCTAAGGTCTTGGAGCTAAGAGAAACATGAAGCTTGTGTCTTGGTACAAAACATGATGTCTGGGGAGACTTGCTCTTGGAGGTCAGGAGGTGACATGGCTCCTAGAAGGACAGAATGGGAAGGGGTGAGGAAGGTAGCTGCAGAGATGCAGCAGAACCAGGATACAGGATATGGGATTTAGATAAGCTCTAAAATTTTTAGGCTTGGAATCCTATAGTGAAAACCATGATTCATTTACACTGATGGTCTTCAAGGCTAGAAACTATTTGTGATCGTAGAAATAAATGTTCTTGCTGACAAATAGGTGTTCCTCACTGTGTAGATTCTAGCATGCCCCTAGCAGGTGCTTTCTGTCTTGGGCAGATGACCTAGTGGTGACCAAAAGTGCCTCTCTGAGTCTTCTTCCTCTGTGCCAGCTTGTTCCTTTGGCCTATTTGGGACTTCAAGGGTCTCTCTGGAACCTTTTAGATGAAAGACTTGTAAACTTATGTCCTCCTATTTCTCCTCCATTGTTCCAACACACACACCCTAGAGCAGCCAGCTTTCTGACTGGCTGCATTTGCCCCCGTGCAGGGCCAGAAGACCAGGAAAGAAAGTATATTCTTTGGGCTCTGATGGGGTCCTAGTACTTTCTGGGGCCTTTCCATTTCATTGTACATTTGGGGAGGCCAAGACCATAGGGTAGGCATGCCCACTCAGCGTTGTGTTGAAATGCTCCATTTCTCCTTCCCATCATGATTTTGGGCACACATCCATGCACACCTGGCAAATTTTTAAACCGGTTGGGGCTAGGATTCAAACTACAGTCGGCCATGTGGAGTCCAGCTCCCAATGCACAGCAGTTAGACCCTGTGCTATGGGGCTGGTCCCAACTCATTCTATTTAGAGCTAACTTTGCCTACACTTTGGAATTATTCCAGTTGGGAGGTTCAAAAATACTGGTACCAGAGTCCCATTCTTTCTACCCTTAGACTTTTTGTTTTTGTTTTGAGAGCTTTTGCCATAGGTCATGTGTGCTCACCAGAAAGACAGAGAGAGACAGAGAGACAGAAAGTGAGAAATCAACCCACGAGAGGGGGATGGCCATGCCACAATCCCGTCTCCTCCATTCTCCTCTCGGGATCTTGGGCACGCACACACACACGCCTGGCGTGAGTTTAAGCCACCACGTCCAGGACTTGAACAGTGATCGACTCCATGGGAGTCCAGCAACAGCCATTATGCCAGCTGCTGATCCCTACCCTTAGATTTTAATTTAATTGGTCTGATATATGGCTTTGGACATTTTTCTTTAAGTTTATTTATTGTACTTCTATGGTAGAGAGAGAAAGAGAGAGAGATTCCAACAGGGTCCCTGCACCATGATCTACACCCAGTCTAAGCCAGCCCAGATCATAGGCACAAGTACTCAGAGGGGCTCTGGGATGTGAACTCAGAGCCTTTCCCATGTGGGTCCAGATGCTTTACCACTGTATCGTCACCTCACCCTGGCATTTGGATGTTTGAAAATTTCCTCCCAGCTGATTCCAACATGCAGCCAAAGTTGAGAATCACTATGTGAGGAGCCATCAACCAGACTCATTAGTACTTGGGACATTTAGAAAAGGACATCTTAGCCATCTTTGCACATGTGAGAACAGGCACTACCATACCTTTAAGCTGGATATAGTGGCAAAGGGATCAAAATGGGGCCACACCTCAGTGGAAATACAAAGTAATATTTAAAGAACATCTAGTAATGCTCTTTCCCCTATGACCAAATTGTTTTCCTCTTTGAGCAGTGGTTCTTAAACTTTAGCAGTACCAGAATCACTCAGGTGACCAAGGTTTGTTAAAACACAGACTGCTGGGACCAGCAGGTGGTGTGGTGGTTAAGGGTGCTGAACTAACACATGGCCGACTGTGGTTCAAGTCCTGGACTTGGCAGCTTGCTTTCCTCACTTTCCCTCTCTCTCTCTCTCACTGTAAAATAAGCAAATAATAAATAAATAAAGTTAAATAAAAATAATTATTAAAAAAAAAAGATTGCTGAGCTCCACCTCAGAAGTCTGTGATGCCTTACATTAGGTGGGACCCTAGAATTTGCTTTTTTTGACATGCTGATGTTGCTGGTCCAGAGAACACACTTGGAGAACCATTGCTTTAAAGAAAGTTACTTTCCGTTCATTCCTTACTCTTCCTTATTTAGTTGATTAAGACAGCTGTTTCTTTACAGCCCATGGGAGACTTCCTACTCTGTTGACCGCACATGGGGCGACATCCATCATCATGGCCAGCAAGGGCAACAAAATGTTATCTGTTCCCTACCAGGTGTCTGAGGCTGTGAAATGTTCGCTGGGAACTTGAGCTTTACATGGCTGGGTCTGTCATTGCAAAGCCTGGACTCTACACAGCAAGGAACGCCCATTTGTCAGCAAGAACATTTCTTCCTACAATCACAAATGGTTTCCAGTCCTGAAGAAAACTCAGGAGACATGGGGAAAGAAAAATTGCCAAGTCCACAGCGATAATCTCAGCCCATCACAAAAATCAAATCGAAAGGAAAACTATGGAAATATTTTGGCTTCTCTCAACCTATTTTTGCACTCTTCTTTAGAATTAATTGATTTTTTTTCTATATTTTCCATTTTCAATACTTGCAAAGAAGCAGTTCCTTGAGAAGTAAGTATAAAATCTAGAGCGTGTTCATGCACTTTTATTAATATGTAAGGAGGTTATTTTCCTTATAAACACAAACTTGTCATCATCCATGTTTAATTATTGTCTTTCTTTTTTTATGCCAAAACATATTTTGCAGATAGAAAAATCAGTGCTGCTAATTTCCTTCAGTTTCAGCAGAAAATGTAACAGCTGAGACAAAGGTTTGAGAATCATTGGATTTGTTCAAGTCACCTCTTTACAAACTCTTAGCTTAGCCACACTGATACCCCAGTTCAGGTGAGAGTCTTGCTCTCCCTTTGGTTTGTATCTTACACCCATGCTGAAGCTCTGGGACCAGAGCAGCCTCGTTTTAAAGTTGTGACTTGCAAATGGCAGGCTGCATCCTTAGTTTCCTGGGACCTGGACACAGGACCAGACAAGATCATTCCTACCACTACTTTGATTGACACGATAGTCATGATGACATTGTCCAATAGATCCTAAAATCGGCCTCTTGGAAGATTCTAATTCCATGAACGTGCACCATCAGTGGAGAAAACAAAGAAAGGATGTCACAGACACAGAAGTTTGGACTCCATTGAGTTAAAGAAAGTCAGTCAAGGCTGTTTCTGTGAATCATGGGTTATGTGCAGAAGCCAGATCCCACATGGCCCCCCACAGTTGGAATCCTAGTCCTGACAGGGTGAGAAACATGAAGAATGAAGAAATGGAGGGAAAGGGATAGCAGCAAAGCTATTCCACATTGGGGAGTTACTTTCTCTCTCTCTCTTTCTCCTCTCTCTCACAACATATTTTGCAGATAGAAAAATCAGTGCTGCTAATTTCCTTCAGTTTCAGCAGAAAATGTAACAGCTGAGACAAAGGTTTGAGAATCATTGGATTTGTTCAAGTCACCTCTTTACAAACTCTTAGCTTAGCCACACTGATACCCCAGTTCAGGTGAGAGTCTTGCTCTCCCTTTGGTTTGTATCTTACACCCATGCTGAAGCTCTGGGACCAGAGCAGCCTCGTTTTAAAGTTGTGACTTGCAAATGGCAGGCTGCATCCTTAGTTTCCTGGGACCTGGACACAGGACCAGACAAGATCATTCCTACCACTACTTTGATTGACACGATAGTCATGATGACATTGTCCAATAGATCCTAAAATCGGCCTCTTGGAAGATTCTAATTCCATGAACGTGCACCATCAGTGGAGAAAACAAAGAAAGGATGTCACAGACACAGAAGTTTGGACTCCATTGAGTTAAAGAAAGTCAGTCAAGGCTGTTTCTGTGAATCATGGGTTATGTGCAGAAGCCAGATCCCACATGGCCCCCCACAGTTGGAATCCTAGTCCTGACAGGGTGAGAAACATGAAGAATGAAGAAATGGAGGGAAAGGGATAGCAGCAAAGCTATTCCACATTGGGGAGTTACTTTCTCTCTCTCTCTTTCTCCTCTCTCTCACTCTCTGTCTCTCTGGAAAGCACATGCACCCTCCTGGCAATTCAAGGGAAAATAAAAGGGCAAATCCTATCAATTTCTTTATTTCAAGACTCATCAGAATTTTTAATATATTAATGTGTGGGGTGGGCGGAGCTTCTCCTGAGACGTTTCTGAGGAATTCCTCTGGAAACAATAGATTAGGCGTTGTCTAGTCTCTTACATAAATTCGGTGTTCCAAGTCCTAAGTTTCTGCTATGGGATCACGAGGCTTAACAAACTGACAAGACTCAGAGATGAGGTTTGAGCCAACCATAGCCCTGCACCTATGACCTAAGAAACAAAGCATTTTTAAGCCTTTTAAATGGCCCTCCTACTTCTCACCATCTTCTCACTGGGATAAGAAAGTGGATCTAGTGAAAAAGAAAAACCAAGAGAGGGCTTTAAAACACCGAGTTTCAACTTTTATAGGCACATTTTAAACATTTTCTTTCACTACCTTACATATAAAATATTTGGGTCAGAGTAATCTTGCCAAAGAGCTCTACTTTGCCTCGAGACCCTCGTATGGCGCCAAAACATCTCGGTGGAAATCACTTTTCCTTAAAGAACTTCAGCCATTACGTACGTAAATGAGTGCTCAAATACGGAGCCGGGATCACCCTGAGCCATTGCCCTCACTTGCTTCTTGCCCTGTGGTGATCCAGGTTCGAGTTTGCCCTCAGACCAAATCCATCAGTGGTAAATGTTTTTTCTATTAGTAATGTTGTTTTCTCATATTTTTACATGCTTTCATGTTCTAAAATTTTATGATACCTTAGTGTATTATACTAATTTTATATGATAATAATAGTATGCGATGTAATTCAATCATTACATCATGCAATACTCAATCATTTGATACTTACCTGGGAAGCATTCTTTTATAGGTGAGGAAACTAGTCTGAACTAAGTAAGTTGTCTCAGGTCACACAATCAGCAGTGGCCAAAGCGAAGACTCAAATCAAAATCCATCTGAAACCCAAACCTGTGTTCTTCACCACAACCTTAAGCTTGCCTTCATAATTATAGGGATAAAATTGAGAAGGAGAAAGAGTGGATGCTGAAGACAATTTTTTAAAAAAAAAAAAAAAAAAAAAAAAACTCTCAAAATGCCTTTAATTTAATCTAACATTAAAAAACTGGAAAGGGGGACCAGCAGTTAGCGTAATGGTTATGTCACTGGACTCCCACGAAGTTGACTGCGAGGACCCAGTGGCTTAAATTCACACCGGGCGTGTGTGTGTGCATGCCCAAGATCCCGAGAGAAGAATGGAGGAGAAGGGATTGCGGCGTGGCCATCCCCCGTGGGGAGTGATTTCTTGCTTTTTAATCTCTCTGTCTGTCTGGTGAGCACACGTGCCCTATAGCAAAAAACCTCTCAAAAAAAAAAAAAAACTGGAAAGAAATGGGTTCTCGGAACAACAAAATGTCCAGTTAATGCAGAAGAGCAGATGGAGAAAACACAGCATTTTCATGATCTGCAAATAATCACATATGACTGATAACAGATTTTACACCAAAGAAATAAACAGTTCTATAGACAAAAACCTTATGCAATGGGACTGTAATCCTTCAAATGTATACTTCTTAAAGATGGACTCTAAACGCTCCGAGTTGCGAAGGGGATAAAGCCGCCACTAAATGGATGAGGAAAAGGAGAAATTTACAGAGAGCGAAATGAAATTGATCTTCATGTATGGTTTATAAAGCACCCTCATTTGTACCAATTAGCTTCATTATTCTATTTGGAAGATATCTGACCCTCCCTGTAACCCAACCTTCTTTTAAGTTTTTAGTCTGAGCAATCTTTACTACCTTAGTTCTAGTTCAGATTGCAATAATTTGTCATTGGTGTGCAGACACTTTCTTAACTATTCCTGTGTTACAAATAAAAGAGCCCATATTGCTCAGGGGTTATCTCTAGGGCCCTGCAAAGCCAAGCACTATAAAATGGTTAGACATTAAAGATGCGAGGAAAAGTCATAAAATAACACATAAAAGTGTGTCTTGCCTTGCCATTTATATCCAAAGATGGTGTGGTTCAATCTTTCAAGCCAAAGACTATTTTAGAATTAAAGTTTCAATCAGAACAGGAATGGGAAAAGGTTCCACTCCTCTCTGTTCCTCTTACTTTGGTTGTAAAACTGCCAATATAAAAATTATCTGCTTGTTGACTTTCCGTTGGCCTTTGGATCTCTCTCTCTTTCTCTTTCTGTTTCCCATTCCTCCTCCCCCATACACACACACACACACACACACACACACACACACCACACACACACCCCAAGTGTAATCTGCCTCCTCTAGTTCATGTTATTTCAGCAGCAAAAGAAAAACTTCACTCAATCAGACCTATAACTCTTAGGAAAACAACCTCTACTTATTTGTTTAAGCAGATTTATAATTAGAAATAAATCTGAGAAATGTAGCTCTGTTCATACTCACTGAGAGAACACTTGGTTTCACGATTCCAGGGAGTTGTGTCTTTTTAAAGCATTATTTATTTCATTTTATTTATTGTTATTATTATTTTTGCTATAGGGCACAGGCACCCACCAGACAGAGAGACAGCAAGAGGGAGAAAGTGAGAAAGCAAGCTGCCAGGTCCAGGACTCAAAGTGCAGGCAACAATGTGGGAGTCCAGCACCTTAACCACCATGCCACCTGCTGGCCCTGGAAGTTAATCTTAAAATAAAATAAAATAAAATAAAAAAAACCTCAGCTTTACTGGGAGCATTACAGAAAGGACATCATTCCAGCCAAGAGTGTGAATTCAGCTCTTCCAGACACCAATTGGTATGAACATCAGACGAACACTAAAGGATGACATCACCAGACTGACAATAAACCAAATTTCAGGCACCATAGTTTTAACCCACAGTGTCCAAGGATAATTGTGTCAGAGGGAGTCAGATATGGCCTCAAGAGGGAGCCAAGGTCATATCTGGAAGTTTGAAGTTTTAAGGGGAGCTCTGGTCCTAAGAAAGAGAATGCTTCTTTTCCGTCATAGTTGATGCTGCATTTTCTGTTGCTTATGGATGTAGAGGACACTGGAGTATGAATATGTCCCCCCACACACATTCATGTTGCACTGTGAAGATATTGAGGGTAAAAACTTCTGACTATACTGCTGAGAGATGGGGCCTTTGGGAGGTGATTAAGATTAGATATGGTCATCGGGTGAGGCCTCCAGGATTGAGTCCCACGGACCCTATAAGAAGAAAGAGACCAGAACTGACACAGACACAACAGCACTCACCCTCTTCCAGTGATGTCCTGCACTCCCTGGGAACTCTGCACAGAGCTTCCACCAGCAAGAAGGCCCTCACCAGATGAGTCTCCCTGACCTTGGACCTCCAAAACCTTGAGCTAAATACACTTCTATTTTTTGGTAAATTACCCAGTCTCTAGTTATTATTTTATAAATCACCCAGCCTGTAGTTGTTGGCACCAGAATAAAGCAAACGGAAACAGATGCTCCCAGCCAGAAAGAGGGCAATGGTTTCTTGGTGTATTACAGCAGGTGCTCTTAGTGCCTTTCCTTCACTTTCCTGCCGTTCACCATCCCCTTCCCTGCCACACCAATCGGACAGCTTCAACACGAACACCTACGACTTTGTTGTTTTTGTTTGTTGCTTGTTGTTGTTTTAAATTTATTTATTTCATGGGGAAGACAGAAGGGTATTCTTCACAGGGTCTCACCATGCCACAACGACCCCCACGCAAGGATCACAAGCATGTTTAGGTTGACCTGGGATCTGAACCTGGAGCCTCCCACATATATCTCACAGTAACATCCTACCACCTATAACCACCATGGGTGGTCCACCTATGATTCTTTTGCTGAAGGCTTTCTCTACTTATCTGAAGCCTTCCAGAAAACTGGAAGTTTTCAGGAATTAACACCTCCCCAGCAGCTCTCAAGCAGTAACTGACTGTAGCTGACAGATCCCTAACTCCATTGTCCCTTGGATAGAGTTCACTAGTTCACTGAGATGCCTTCTACACTGCTCTCAGGGGTCCCCAGTGATACTCTGCCTAAGAGCACACCATTTATTTGCTCCCTTTCCTTCCTTTTCTCTATCCCCATGTTTTACTGATGTTTTGGGTGATCACCTCTTTTTTGCACTAGAATCTTTGTGTTTCCAGAAACCCTGCCAGCAACTAGCGCTCACACTACTAGAGAAAGGGCAGAAGGACCAGGCAGGTGGCAAGGTAGTTAAGAGAGATAGATCTCACATGGCCAGTTGTGTGGTTCAACTCTCAGAACCTAAAGCTAGAAAAACATGACAGGCAGGGCAAACAAGTGGCATAGTGCTTAAGGTGCTAGACTCCCAATTGGATGACTGTGGTTTGAGTCCTGAGCCCAGTGGCTTGAAACATGCCAAATGCAAATGCATGCATGCCCAAAATCTCAAGAGGAGAATGAAAGAAGAGATTGCAGGATTACAGCATGGCCGTCTCCCTGGGAGGCAGGTGGGGGGGGGTGATTTCTCACTTTCTCTCTTTGTGCTCTGTGTCCCTGACAAGCTCATGTGCTCTATAGCAAAAAGGGGGTGATTTCTCACTTTCTCTCTCTGTGCTCTGTGTCCCTGACAAGCTCATTTGCTCTATAGCAAAAATCTCTTTCTAAAAAGTTTTCTTTTTAAATGCCAGTACATATGCATGCATGCTCAAAATCTTGAAAGGAGAATTGAAAGAGAAGGGATTTTGGTATTTTCATCCCCCATAGGGAATACTTTCTCACTTTTCCTCTCTCACTCTCTGTCTTTCTCTGGTGAGTACATATGTCCTCTGGCAAATTAAAACATACACGAAAACGGACCAGCAGATAGAGTAATGGTTATGTCACTTTACTCCCACATAGTCAACCGCAGTTCAAGTCCTGGGCCTGGCAACTTAAACACGTCAAGCACATGTGTGTGGGTGCCTAAGATCACAAGAGGAGAATGGAGGAGAAGGGATTGCAGCATGGCCATATCCCAGGGAGTGATTTCTCGCTTTCTGTCTCTCTGACTCTCCAGCGAGCATGTGTTCCCTATAGCAAAAATCTCTCTACAAAAATAAATAAAATAAATAAATAAACAAGCAAGTAGATACATAAATTAAAATAAAAGGTGAACATCTGAAGTTCTATATTCATTACAAGATCTTAAAAGCACCCTACTGTCAATGACCCTACTTTTGTAACCCAAATTTGTTGGAATAGATGCTATAAAACATGGAATTCTGCAAGAACTGAGTTCTAGTCTGTGAAATACTAAGGTCAATTTTCTGTTCCATGCACCACCCAGAAAAGGGAATATCTTTCTATCCTTTACAGAAAACTGAACCCATTGAGCCATGGGGATCAGTCAGGTTTTTGCAAGTGATCACAATACCTGGGGGCTCAGTCACAGTAGTGCAAGACTCTGTTGGGTTTGTTTTTTTTTTCTCTCTCTCTCTATTGATTTTTCTCTCTCATTAAAAAATAATAAAAAAGACAGCTGATCAGGATGATATTTGTACCAGGTAAATGTTTCCACTGTGGGGCTCTGCAAAGGGTTTTCCATGGAAAGTGTGGCATGCGTATGCGTTCAAGAATGAGAATATCAAGTATTCCAAAGGGCATGGCTGCTAAGAAATGTTCTTTGTGAGCCCTTTGAGAGTCAGGAGCCAGAGTTTCTCATTTACATTTGGTTCACTTCCCAGGCTGAATAAAAAACATCCTTGGGTAGCTAAACAAGGTAAGTGCCCAAAAAACCCAAGAGACTCAAACCACGGCATGGATGAGGTAAATTGTTTATGAAGAAAGTCTGTGGAAACCTTCAGAAAGGAAATGTGGTCCAATAGTAATTGAGGAGTTAGAGCTGGAGTTAGGCACCAGCAAAAGCAACATCGGCATAGTGATGTGTCCAACCATCTCCACCATGACAGAAATGGGAAAGGGCACAGGATAAGACCCTATGAGAGTCTCAGAACATTTTCGTGACTTCAGAAACCCTCGAGATGTCTGAGGAATGTGGGAAAAAAAATGAATGACATGGGAGTGGATAGAATATTAAGTTTCAAAGTAAGACAAGAACCAGATCACATAAAGACTTGCACTCCATAATAAAAAGTGTGGATCTTATTCTAATTGCAATGGTAGTCTACAGGAGGAATTTAAGTAGAAGACTGATAGGCTCAAATTTGAATTTTTATAAAGTCACTTTGCTATCAGAACAGACTCATAGTTACTGGACCTGAGTGTATGATATACTAGCACCTATGCTAAAGCTCTCCATGAATTATTTCATGTAATCCTCCTCACATCTCCATAAAACAGGTTTTTCATGATCCCTGTAGCTCAGAGAGGATATGTTTTGCTCCAGGTCACCTACTAGCAAGCATTTGAATTCAGATATTGCTAATTACCAAGACTAAACTATAGAGGTCAGAGAGTGATACAGTAGTAAAATGCTCTGGAAGACACTCATACATGGGAAGGTTCCCGGTTCAAGTCTGGAAACCTCATTGAGTATGTAGAACGCACACTTGCCTGTGATCAGGGACTGGCTGAAGATCATGATATTGAGGCTCTGTTGGGGATGTTGTCTCTCTGTCTTTCTCTCTCTTGGAAGAAATAAACATTTTTTTAAAGACTGAACTCTAAATATATCTCCCTATACCCGTGAAAACTTATATTTAAGTTCTCTCTTCCCCAACTCATCACCCAATGGTGTTGATGTCCTCATGCATCCATTAACTTATATCACAGAATCCACTACCTGCTCAATGGCTGCTCAGTTAGAACCTGAGTTTTAATAATGGGGTTTTGTTTGGGAGCCGCATTTCTCCAGGGTGGTAGATGTGCATTCCACCTGTAAATTGATTGTTATCTGTTTATAAGTTGTGTTACATTCACACAGAGTTTTGAGGGCAGGTTAGAGGGACAGCAGGACTTGGCCTGGAGTCAGTGCAACGTGGGGTCCTTGAGTCTGGAATTCCCTTGTTAGACTCACACTTGGTGCTAGAGTTTTGACTGACACCTTAGCAATGTCCCTGGAAAACCCTATCAGGGTCTCACATGGCACCTAAGTGGACATTTGTCTGAATGATCACCATTTGCACAAACATGGAGGATTAAAGGATGTCTTGAGATGTCTCCCTGCTTCCTGAAGACTCTTCCTGTTGATCTATTCCTGATAAGGATGTATCAACCCTGCTTTTAAATCTATAAAGGAAGAGGGACCAGCAGGTGGCATGGTGGCAAAGAGCTGGACACTCCCACATGGCTGACCATGGTTCTCACTCTCCCTCTTTCTCTCTGCCTCCCTATCGCTCTCTGTGTGTCTCTCTCTGGTCAAATTAAAAAAAAATAGTAATGAATAAATAAAATTCAATAAATAATTCTTTAAAAAATCTATAAAAGAAGAGATTCCATGAGTTTTGCATTATAGGAAATTATGTGGTGTCTTGAAAAAGTTTATGAAGAAATGTGTATTTTATGAAAAAACGATGCATGGATTTCAATTTTTAAACTTGTACTTTAATTCCATTTTTTACAAACTTTTTTGATGTCCCCTCATATTTTTATTTGCAGAAACATTCCTGTTACCTAGTGCTGCCAGGAAATAAGCAAACTCCAGCTGCAAGTTTCAGTTACCAAAAAAAAAAAAAAAAAATCCTTGCTTATTCCTCACCACAACCCAGATGACCTCATTCGCTGTTTTATTTCATTATCTAAAATCCTTCACAAGTTTGAGCATCTGCAGTAGCCAACACAAATAGAGGCTGCTTCTAGCCTCATGATAATTCTCCTAATGGTGGACCGTGCTTCCTGTTTTTCTTTTCTGTATAATGCTCTGACTTCTGGTCACACGGGGTAAGCACGTGACCCAAGCTGAGCCATCCACAGAGTCTCACTACTTGTGCCCTGTCGCAATTCAAGGAATGAATGTGTGACTCAAGCCTAATCAATCACAGCTCTTCCTAGGATTTTTTTTTCTCGCAATTAAAGTGGAGGAGAGAAGCCTTTTCCCTACTCCGGACATGGGAATGTTCTAATGTCTGGAGGTTATAGTACCCTCATGCAGTGTGCAGAATTGTGACAATGTGGCCACAGGCACAGGAAAGCAGAGAAAAGAAACAGACAGGTCCCTGATGGTGTCTAAGTCCCTTGTCATAGCAATTGCTACCCTTCTCTGGGTTCGTTTATGCGAGCCACTAAATTTCTCTTCCTTCTTTAAATTGATTTTAATCCTGATTAGATTCAACCTTGGAATAACGGAAAAATTAATTAATTAAAAAGAGAGTGGAAAGAAACATTTCCATATGGCCATGACAAAGGAAATAACATGGAAAGTGCAACACTAATGAAAGAACAAAAGCACTGAAGAGCAGACACACAGGGTAATTCCACAGTGCTGTACTAGACATTGGGTTGTCAGGAAAGTCATGATACATTTGTGTATAGAAAAACATAGAAAAGTACTTCAAGACTTTCCTGACAACATAATATTTATAATGCCAACCTGAGTGTTTCCCAGGAGTTCCATAGACTCTGTTTAAGTAAGGAATAAAATAATACATGTTGTAGAAATATTTAAATCCACACGGTATTTTATTTTTTAAGTTTAGGACTGCATTTGGTTAAGAACCTATGCCAAATTCAGATTAAAAATTTTAAAGTTTTTACCATATCAAATCTGTAACTTTTTCTGATACTCGAAAATTATTTTCAGGCTAGCAGGCGGTGTGGAGGTTAAGACTGCTGGATCACACATAGCCAACTGCATGGTTTGAGACCCAGAGCCAGAGGCTTAAAACACACCAGGTATGTGTGTCTCCATGACTAAAATCTCAAGAGAATGGAGGAACAGCAATTGTGGCATGGCCATCTTCCCTAGGGTGATTTCTCATTTTCTCTGTTTCTCTCTTTGTCTCTAGTGAATGCACACACTGTACAACAAACTAAATAAATAAAATATTTTTCTCCTGCATATATTAGCCTCTATTCCAGATGTAACTCTTGAACAAACATATTTCCTTTCTCTTCTTCCCCATTTTCTTCTTCCCGTTGTTCCTTCCTCTTTCCATTGTTCGGGTTATTTTTCTCTCACTTGCCCTATCTTCTGCACTGGCCACATTCCTGTCCCCAGAAAGGCTGTTTTGAACCCAAGATACTTGAGTTCAGAAAGCAGGAACTCTAGTTTCTTGAAGTTTATCGCCTGTGCTTTGCTTAAGGCTAAGACCTCAGCTTTGAGCTTAGGAACTGGAAGGCAGATGTAAGAGCTCATAGAGTACCTTATGAGTCCCTTTAGAAAATTCCAACTGGATGGGACCAGCAGTTAGCATAATGGCTATGTCGCTGGACTCCCACATAGTCCACCGCGGTTCACGTCCCGGACCCAGTGGCTTAAAACTCATGCCGGGCGCGTGTGCATGTGTGCCCAAGATCCCGAGAGGAGAATGGAGGAGAAGGGGTTGCGGCGTGGCCATCCCCCCTGGGGGGTGATTTATCGCTTTCTATCTCTCTATCTCTCTCTGTCTGTCTGGTGAACTTTTTAGAGCAAAAGCCTCTAAAAAAAAAAAAAAAAAGAAGAAAAGAAAATTCCAACTGGAGCCTTGTTACCAAACTTCCCTATGCCAACTGCCCAGCTCTCCAACAATTGCCCTCCCCAAATGAGTTCCCTGGAACCCAGCTGACCTCATCCCCCAGCCAAATCATCATGGTACATCTGCTTGAACTCAGTTACTCTCTGTTAGTGTCTTTCCTCTGTTAGTCATTAGTCTACCTTCTGCTAACTCTTCCAGGGCCTACCTGGCCCCTCGTGGGGCTCCTGCTGCAGCCGATAATGTTCCACTGACTGTAAGACTCTGCCCTCCTGATAGGCCCTCCGAGATTTTTGAAACTTTGCATTTCTACTCTCCCACTGATCCCAGGATAACGACAGCCCTCAGTTATTTCTATTCTAGTATCCAGCTTCTTATAACCATTTGTGCTGAATATTAAATATCCTTTTTAAAATTAGTATAATTCCCTGATTATCTGATTTCCATGTACTTTGGTGTGTGAGTCTCCAAGGGTTTTTTTTTTCCCCCTTAATTCTTTAACATTTTAAATTAAATTTATCGATCAATTGTCATTCGTATTTCATTGTATCTATCAACCCTTATCTAATTGCTCATTTTTTTTTAACATTTTTGTCATGCATTCACTGGAGAGAGAGAGAAACAGAGACAGAGAGAGGGAAAGTGAGAAATCACCCCTTGTGGGAGGGATGGTCATGTTGTAATCTCTTCTCTTCCATTCTCTCTTTGGGATTTTGGGCACACACGCACAAGTGCCCAGCATTAGTTTTAGGCCTCCAGGTCCAGGACTCCTACTGCAGTCATCCATGTGGGAGTCCAGCACCTTACTCACCTGCTGGCTCAAGTTTTTTTTTTTTCTTTCTTTATATATATATATAATACTGCCATCTCAATCTATTTTATATTTGCAAGGTCTTTAAAAGCTTTTTATATGTAATTTGTTTCTCCCCTAATTTCAGCGTTCTAACTTTTTCAACATTCTGCCATTCTTGCCAAATTATTTATTTTAAAATTATTCTTCCTTTCAAAGAAGGAGACCCCCATCAATGTTTGATTTTATGTAGATAGAATTTTAATTTTCTGAGAATTCAAAAACCCATTGAGAATGCTGCTCTTTTCTTCCTAGTCAAACCAAAATTTGATAAATTACAAAATAACTATGCATTTCTCATTTATCACTTGCTCTTATCCCAACAGCAGGTATGTGAACTGTATTTAAACTGTGTTAGCCTTGTTACTTCATAAAATATTAATAATAGTCAGGCCAGCCTCAGAGCCTAGTGGTTAAGGGAGCCAGATCCTACAGAGCCAATCCTGATTCAAATCCTGGTCCTGCTGGCTTGAAAAACACACTGGGGGGCCTGCCAGTTGCATGGTGGTTAAGGCGACTGTATCCCACACAGCCAATTGCATATTCAAAGCCCAGACACAGGAGCTTGAGAAATATGCTAGGTTTGTGTGTGTGCAAGCCCAAATCCTGAAAAGAGGGAGAGATGGAAAAGAATTATGATGTGACCATTCCCCCTAACAGGTGCCTTCTCACTTCCCCTCTTTCTTTCTCTCTCTGCCTCTCTTCTGTGAGTGCAAAAACCCTCTGGCAATTTTTTTCTTTAAAGAAAAAGAAGGCCAGCAGGTGGCGTGGTGGTTAAGGCACTGGACTCCCACGTGGCCAACTGTGATTTGAGTCCTGGACCTGGCAGCTTGCTTTCTCACTTTCCTTCTCTCTCTCTCTCTCTCTGACTCTTTCTGGTGAATTGAAAAATAATAATAATAAATTAAATTAAATTAATAGTTCTTTAAAAATAAAAGAAAAAAGAAAAAACACCTTGGGCACATGTATGTGCGTGCTCCAAATCCCAAGAGTGGGGAGATGGAGGAGAAGGGATTTCAGCATGACTGTGCCCTAGTAGGGTGTGATTTCTCCCTCTCCCTCTCTCTGTCTCTGTCTCTCTGTCTCTTGGGTGCAGGCATACACCCCCTGTCAACTTAAAACAATATATATTATTCATCACCAAGACTACCAACACAACCAGCAAAGCAGCAGAATTGCTTTATTCAATTTGTCTGACACTTTCAAAATCCTTTAAAGGTTCATTCTCTCTCTTCTTCTTTTAATTTTTCTCTCATTTTTCTTCACTAATATAAGTGCCCAAAGAACCCACCTTATTGAGTTGTATAGACAGAGGCAAGTCAGTTTAAATCTCAGTACCTCAACTTCCTCTGTACAATTGGATAATAAGAGTGTGTCTTAGGAATTTCATGAGTTTTAAAGAGAGTTAGCACAACGCCTAACTCGAACAAGCACAGTCACCCAGATGGGATCCAGATGACTTCACCACCATGCAATTGGCTGGCGCCAAAATGGTGTTCTCTAAAGAAGACAGAAAACAGTTAATGAAATGACAAGCAATGGAAACGTGGTCAAAGAAAATGAAAATAAATTGACAAAGGAAATGCAAATGGACAATACACATGTAAAAAATGTTTAACAACAGGTAAAAAAAATTTAAATGATGAGAGGCCTCTTTTCATAACAGATTGGCAAGAATAAATGCATTCCCAAAGTCAGACTTAGGAAACTATTTCAGAAAATGTGTTCTCATTGCTAGAAAAAAAGGAATGAGTTATAGCACTCTCTCTAGAAGCTAGTTCAGTTGAATGTATCAAGAGCCTTAAATTATGAATGGCATCTATGCATAAATTTCAAAAAATGTAACTTCTTGGCTAAAGGAGATAAACAGTAGCATGAGTAAACCTTTATCTGCATTGTGTAATTACAACATAATCTAGAATACTATAAAAAGGGAAAGAATCTGTATTCCATCAACTGGGGTTGGCTGTATGTTTTAGCATGTTCATGTGAGTGGAAGCCATCATACCCTTAGAAATCAGACTGGGGGGACCAACAAATAACATAATGGCTATATCACTGGACTCCCATATAGTCAACAGCAGTTCAAGTCCCGGACCTGGTGGCTTAAACTCACGACGGACACGTGTGTGTGCATGCCCAAGATTCTGAGAGGAGAACAAAGGAGAAGGGGTTCTGGAGTGGCCTTACACCCGGGGAGTGATTTCTCACTTTCTGTCTCTCTGCCTCTCTCTATCTTTCTGGTGAGCACACATGCCCTATAGCAAAAACCTCTCAAAAAAAAAAGAGACAAAAGAAAGAAATCTGACTAGGAATACAAAAAAGGGCTGACAGGCACAAAGTTAACACACGATGCTCTGCCCACATGGGATAGGCCCATAAGGGAGGGTTCTGGTATCTGCTTCTGGTTCCCATCCAACTACGTCCCTGAATACGCTAGGTGTGTATCTGCCCATAATCTAGACTGGCTAGGGGTGGACTGTGTCATCAGGACCCCATCGGAGGTTCTCTCTCTCTCTCTCATGCATAGAAGAGATAAATTAATCAATTTTTTTTAAAGAGAGAGTACAAAAATAAAAACAGGGAAATTTTTATAGTATGTTCCTAAGAGAATAAGTCAAATATAAAAATGTGAATGGTTTAATTCAAGTTATTATGCATCTGTTTTAGCATTGTATAGATGCATTGGACAAAATACTGAAAGATGACAAGTAAATAAAAAGTTATTAGTCACTATTCTTGGGGGGTTGAGATTTGTAAACTTTTATTGTTTTAAGTGTTTTTTTTTATGTTTTCCAAATTGTTAATAATAAACAAATCTAACTATTTAATAAGTCTCAGATTTTGGAATCTTTGAAAGTTTACCACAATTCAACATCGGTATCCATCTGTTTCTTCTTCCCACTAACGTATTTTATATCCTCCAAATGGTAATATTATGAAGGGTTAAAAAAAATAACAAAAACATCATCTAGTGTTTTTTCCATTTTGTTGTATTACTAATATTCATCAGTATTTCTCTCTGTTCATAGACATATGAATCAGTTATTGGAATATAATCAGTGTCTTGCAAGTATTACAACCAATAATAATAATAGCAAACACTCACATGGCATTTACTCAGTTCCAGGAGCTATTCTAATAAATGTGCATGTGTAAATTTAAACTCTGACACAACAGCTCTATGAAATAGATCTTGATATCATCCCCTTTTTATGGATGAGAAAACTGAAAAGAGAAGCGAAGTGACTCGCTCAAAGTCACATAGCAAGTGCATGTCCAACCCTGAATTCAAGTGCAATCAATGGGTCCCAGAAACTCACCATGGGATACTGCTTCTCCAAACTATCCCAGAGGTCCACAGATACTCTGTGTAGACTTTAATGTTTTATACTGTTCTCCACTGCACTATTTCAACCGAGGTATGGGTTAAGTAAAAGTGTGGGGGCTAGTCTGGGTCCATACTGCCATTTAAAATATTGTTTCTATGGAAAGAAAGCACTGTACATTCCAAACAACTGGCCTTCAAATAAAAATTTCTGAATAGTCTATTTGCAAGATGGGGGTTGCCTGTACATTTCCCAAGGAAATTATTGCCAAGAGAAAGACACGGGGTTCTATCCAAAATAAATGTCTGGGAATTATTTGGCCTTTGCATAAACACAGTCCATCCATCTTGAGCCAGCAATTTACTCTAAGGACTCTTCATCAAGTGCTTACAAGATGAATAAAGACTTTTCAGAATGCTAACATCAAGTCACAGACATGGTCCTGGAAGCCCCAGAATGTTCCACGGGCACACACATGCTTCTGGAAGAAAGCCCTTCTTGGTCATGTGGTTTTCTTAAAGAAGAGGCTAACGACTTCCCGACCCTGGGAGAATTAGTTGAATGCTGCACTCAGCACTTCAATAAAAATAAAATGTTCTAGGAGGAAGGTGACTGAAGATCAGGAAAGCTTTAAATTTGCATTATTTTTATTGCCTTTAAATGTATTTCAGTATATTCCTGGATCTGCTTGTTGGAGGTAGACCTCACCATCAACATTTTGTTAACAGTTGCTTATCAAACTATCTTAATCCAATTTCTAACTTCAATAGACAGAATCCAATTTTGCTTCATTTTTCTTTCCAAGAGATAAAGCTGTCCAGGAGGTTTATAATTATGTGCAAGCAGTACAACAATGTTACACTGAATCCTTAGAAAATCCATATGTGATTGTATCCATTTTCTTCTTCATTGGTGAGATAAATAAATAACAAGAGGGTTAGCAGGTAGTGTGGTGGTTAAGACAGCCAGACCCCTGCGACCAGCAGATGGCATAATGGTTACATTGCTAGACTCCCACATAGTCAACCATAGTTCGAGTCCTGGACCCAGCAGCTTAAAACTCACATCAGGCACATGTGTGTGTATGCCCAAAACCAAAATCCCAAGAGGAGAATGGAGAAGAAGAGATTGTGGCGTGGTCATCCCCTCAGGGGATGATTTCTTGATTTCTATCTCTTTCTCTCTCTCTCCAGTGAGCACATGCACCCCACAGCAAAAATCTCTCTAAAAATAAAAAAAGAAGACAGCCAGATCCCACACATCTGACTGTGTAGTTTAAGTCCTGAATCCAGATTTGAGAAACATGCTGGGCAAAATAAAAAAAGAAGACAGCCAGATCCCACACGTCTGTGTAGTTTAAGTCCTGAATCCAGATTTGAGAAACATGCTGGGCACATTTGCGTGTGTGCCCCAAATCTTTAAGGATAGCGAGATGGATGAGAAGGGATTGCAGCATGGACATTCCTCACTGGGAGGGAGGAAGTTTCTCACTTTTCTCTCTCTCCTGAGACCACACATGCCCTCTGGGAAAAAAAGAAAAAAAAAAAAAAAAGAGGAAATAAGAGAAATCTCCCCAGCTGAGAATAAAAACAGAGGGGTAAAAAAGATACAGCTTGAATATTTTTGTGAGTGCAAAACTAACTCACTGGGAAAGCCAAAACAAGCAACAAACATTCCCAAATTGCAAAAAGACATTAGCCACATTGTCAGAAAGTGTAAATTTTACAAAATTAGTAAATAACAAAATCAAAACGTAGAGTTATTGTGGAAAAGGCAATCATAGTCATTTGAAGTTATACAGAAAACACTGTTCAGCTTTATTACTCTAAGGAAAAATTCTGACTAGAAAATAGTGAACATTGGGGCTGGCAGGTGACATGGTGGTTAAGGTGCTGGATTCTCACATGACTGACCATGGTTCAAGTCCTGGACCTGGTGGCTTGCTTTCTCACTTTATCTCTCCCTCTCTCTCTTTCTTTGGTCAAATTAAAAGAAAAGAATAATAATAAATAAAATTTTAAAATAATTCTTTAAAAATAAAATAAAATAAAATAGTGACCACTACCAGAAATGGAGCAGGAACACATCCTTTTTGTTCTATACATATTTAGTAAGTTTTTTTTTTCTTTTCTTTTTTGAAGCATTCGCTATAGGGCACGTGTGCTTGCCAGAGAGACAAAGAGACAGAAAGTGAGAAATCCCCCACAGGGGGATGGCCACCCCAACAATCCCTTTTCGCATTCTCCTCTCAGGATCTTGGGCCCATACCCACACATGCCTGGCATGAGTTTAAGCTACCAGGTCTGGGACTCAAATGATGGTCAACTACATGGGAGTCCAGCAATGTAACCATTATGCCACCTGCAGGTCCTAACATCCAATAAGTATCGATTAAAGATCACTATAATAGGTACATAATTCTAATATATGTTTATCATTAACTTTGTTCTTATACATAATGTGGACTTGCAATTGTATCTGGTTCTTAAGGTTTGGAAGTCCATGGATAATCTGCATGTTGAATTATCTTAACATATGGTAGCTGGTTCCTTTTTTTCTGTTTGCTGGAAAGAAAGTATGCTTTTTTTTTTTTTTTTGGAGGAAACACATTTTTAGTCATTTATCAACTTGGTTAATAAACACTCCAAATCCCAGAAAATAAGCTTAGATTTCCTAAAGACTGTTATGATGTGTACTTATATGATTATTCTTTAGTAGTGTGTCAATTCACTGTATTGACTTTTTTGTTTGTTTGTCTTGGTTTCAGTTTTTAAATTCAATGGTACCTATAACAGATTGGAACTTGGTTCTCCAATGTGACCATATGTGGCAAGAATTATGGAAATGTGGCTGGTTTGAATTGCACACTGGATTTGAAGACAGAACAACAACCAAAAAAAAGAGGATGAAAATCATCACGATTTTTATAAAATGGAGAAGTTGAAATGATACCATTTTGGATACAATGTAGAATAATATATATAATGTACTTTTAAAATTTACTTCGTTCATGCTCTGCCCTTCTCTGATCTGTCCCATGCTCCAGCAGGCTGACTTCTGAGGACAGAGTTACACAGGCTAACCTGATGGCAGGTTCCTGGTTGAGTTCAACCAATAGTGGCACTGACGGGTGATCTGAGGATAACAGACAGGAGAGGTCAGGAAATTTCTTTCATCTTCTCTCCTCCCTACTTTAGGTCCTTGTTTCTTGGAGAACCTGGATGTTTCCATGGCTATGTTCCAACCTGGTGGCTTATCTTCCAAACTACCCCCTTCACTGGACGTTGAAAACGCAATGTCCACTCTTGTCGCTTCCATCTTGGGAGGTAATGGCTTCCCATTGTTACTGAGGGACAAAAAAGGTGTGATGCCTTTCTTCACCCTTCTAATGGGTCACAGCCAACACACATTGTTACTGAGGGACAAAAAAGGTGTGATGACTTTCTTCACCCCTCTAATGGGTCACAGCCAACACACGCCTATAACAAAAGACAGAGTGACAAAAGTAAAGCATAAGGAAATCATTGAATCCAAGTTTGACATGGCTCCAGAGTCTTCAGAAATGAAGACCCAAAGGGAACCAGCAGTTAGCGTAATGGCTATGTCGCTGGACTCCCACGTAGTCGACCGCGGTTCGCATCCCGGACCCGGTGGCTTAAAACTCACGCCGGGCGCGTGTGCGTGTGTGCCCAAGATCCCGAGAGGAGAATGGAGGAGAAGGGATTGCGGCGTGGCCATCCCCTCTGGGGGGTGATTTCTCGCTTTCTGTCTCTCTCTCTGTCTCTGTCTGTCCGGCGAGCGCACGCACCCTATAGTGAAAAAAAAACTCTCAAAAAAAAAAAAAAGAAAGAAATGAAGACCCAAAGATCTAGGAATTGGGAGGAGGTGTATTTTTATGCTTAGATGCTTACGTTTGGTGAAGAAAAGACAGCAGTGTAGAAACACAACTAGACAAAAGGGAATGGTTTAATAGCAATAACCTGAAGGGGAACCCAGAAAGACCTGTCTATTGAAATACTTCTTGGTCTCTCTGTATAGAATTCCTTCCCACTCCCTGGCCTAGAAGTGGTCCCCAGGACCCCTCTGGAAGAAAAGTCTTCAAGGGAGAATGAAGAGCATGACCTTTCTAGGTTTTTTCTGTTGCTATCACTGACTACCACAAACTAGATAACTTGTAAATAATAGACATTTATTTAGCTCATAATTTGCAATGTCCAAGGTTAAGGGACCACTCTTAGTGAGCATCTTCGGGCTTACTATGACTTGAGGCAAGTTACTAAGCATCATGACTTTCTCCTGCTCTCCTGTCTCCTGATGTTTTCCTCTCATAAAGTGAGTTAAGCCAGAATTTCCTCTTCCCCAAAGCGGGCCACAGAAAATATGCTACTGTCTGTGTGACCCAAAGAAGAAAGACAATGGAAGTCTGCACCCTATGCTTGTGTGTAAGCACCTCAACCCACACAGCGAACTTCTCTCCGCATTACTTCCCCACACACTTGTTAATGGCAGCCCCTTAAGTGCACCCCCCCAGTGAATAGTCCTGGAAAAGAGACCTCCACAGTCTCTGAAGTGCGCTGAGGCTATTTGGTTTGGGAATTCCACCATCCCAGTGCCTGAAACAAGGTCTAGAAAAAGCAGTATAGTAGCACTCCCACTGTCCCCCAGTCGCCTCACTTCTCAGAGAGGAGACCCGAACAAGGAAAGTAAAGCCTCCAAAGTGTGAGGCCTGAAAAAGAAGTTTAGTTGTAGCAACCAAATGGTAGAAGTGGCTAAATAGTTCCTCCCAACTGATTGGACAGTTAATTAATATTCTCTAAGCTGTACAAAAGTCTCAAAAGGAATCCCCCTGACAGTTTCTTTTCTCCCTCCTTCTCAAGAATATGCATAGACCCCTATTTCTATACTTTTTATTTAAATATGTTTTTATACCTTTTTCTTTGAGTACAGTTGGTATTTACTAGCCTTTTTGATATATAAGTGTATGTGATTTTCCCCAGTAGGAAAATTATCAACTATTAGTTATTTAATTATTTATTTTTTCCTCTCTCTCCTCTTCTTCAGGAATTCTAGTTACATGTACACTGAACCTTACAATGCAATCTAGGATCACTGAGTCTCCACTTTCATTGTTTATATCTTCTTTTCTTTCTTTCTTTTTTCTTTTTTTCCAGATTGGGCTACCTTTTCATGTATCTTCAAGATCACTGTCTCTTCCCTCTTACTCTTTCATCTGCTATGAAGCCCATCTAGTGACCATATTGTCTTCTTAATTTTAGGTGTTGTATTTCAGTTCTAGAATTTCACTTTTTTTCTTAATAGTGCGTATTTGTCTGCTGATATTTAACCTATGTTTAACAGTTATTGTTTATTAACATTAAACAGTTATTGTTTATTAACATTACCTGCTAATAACAACATCTAGATCATCTCAAAGTTGGGGTCATTGCTTTTTTTTACTCTTGAAAATAGATTAAACTTTCCTGTTTCTTTATGTACTGAGCAATTTGGGAGCATATCTTGAACAGAAGGAGGGTCTTCCCAAAGTTTATGGAAATATAGATTATGAAAATCCATACATGGATTTAAAAATGTTTTACATCAAATAAACTCATACTTTAATTTCATTTTCCCATAAGCTTTTAATGTCCCATTGTGTTGTGAGTATTATGTTGTGGTGACTCAAGAGTCTACTATTCCAGAAAGTACTCCTCGTTTCAGCAGGCAATGTACTTGGTTGCCCAAGTTGCAAGTTCTGTCTTTTGAGTGGCATCTCAAATCTCAGTGCAGTTCTTTTGTACTTGGGCTGCTTTGGGTCTTCCTATACATATCTGATTTAGAGGTTAGGCAGAGACAGGGGCAAGGTTTGTATATAGAATCTGAGCTTCCTTCTGCTTTCTGGTTCTCTCTTTTCTCCAATCCCCTCTATACCCCATTTCTCTAGTGTCTATAGTAGTCACAAACTCTGTCCACTGTTTTGCAGGAACAGAAGGATCGTGGGCTTTGTGTTGTAGTTTAGTCAATCTGCACACAGCTGATGCAACCTGCTTGCAGGTTAGAAGCCCTGAGAACTCACTAAGAGTCATTTTTTTTTTTCCAAGTGCAACTCACTCCCTTTCAGAATCTGCTACCTTGGTAGTTTTGTCAGACAATTTCTTTCTGTGGTTTTCCTAAAATTTATAGGTACTATGTTCAAGAGGATCAGTTCAGTAGAAGTTTACTCAGTCATGTCAGAAATGGCACAATCTTATGAGGCTATCTGATCAATAAGAATACTTACCTCATTTCCTTTCCCCCAGTCTTGATCTCTTCCTCCATTTTATTTTCTTGGGCTCACATGTTCCTTTCCATAGAAGTCTGCAGACTTTTTAAAAAGATTTTTTCTTTAATTTTACTTCTTCTATGACCAAGATAAAAAGAGGTAGAGGGGAGAAAGAGTGAGACACTGGCTAGAGTCCTCATGCAGCAATCCACCCCAGCAGCACCCAGTCCTGATGGCAGCAGGCACAAGTACATGCTTCGTCAGTACAGGGAGACCTCGGGACCTGAAACGGAGACATTCCCATGTGGGTCCACCTTCCAAGAGTATTACATTACCTCTGCATCACTACTGGCAGACTCTCTGCAGTCTTTTTGGACACATCCTCCCATGAGGACAACGGAGATACTTGCTGAAAGCACACACATTTTCTTTCTGATGTTATGTCTCCCATGACACACAGCCTGGCTGGCAGCTGTCCTCCTTGCTTTTTCTTCCCTGGTCAGGTGACAAACATTTTGTCTCCTTTCTCTCTTCCTCTAGATGTGACCTTCCAAACTTCTCACTGAAGTCTTTAGTTTACCAGTTTTTGTTTCCTAACACTAATGAGCAGAGTCAATGTTCCTAGGTAAATATGTAGTGGAGTCAAACAGACATGAGTACTATTCTTTTTCAAATTTATATTTTTTTGCTGTAATCTAAAGACAATTTGGAGGGGTTTTGTTTTGTGTCTTTTTTTGTTTGTTTTTTTGTTTTGTTTTGTTTTGTTTTTAAAAAAACTTTCTTTCATGAGGGAGAGAGAAAGGAATAGACAGAGATAAAGAGACAGGCACCTCCACCAGGGTCTTCATGCCACGATGATTCACCCTCAGCCTCAGCTAGCCTGGATCACGGACATGCCCGTGAACACCCAGGAAGACCTTGGGGTGCAGATCCCGGACCTTCCTATGTATGTCCACCATTGCAGAGCAGCACTGCACCATCGTTCGGCTCTGGTTATAATTTTACTCTGCTTCAAACAGTAAAGCAGAGTTTATGAAGCTGCCCCACCTCTGGGTCATCCATGTATGTGCATACATAATTCTATGTCCTGCATTGATATTCCATTTGTGTTTTTGCATGTTCTGGGTAAGAAACAAGACTCTCTCTCTCTCTCTCTCTCTCTCTCTCTCAACTTCAATGTCTATCTAATGGTCTTTCCCGAATCAGGACTTTCAGTTCTCATTCTTCTTCAGGGACTCTGAACTGTATTACTCAAGAAGAGAGAAACTGCTTCATCTATTCAGACAGTGGAAATTCAATCAAGGAGTTTGTTACAGAGTAAGGAAAGAGATGAGATACAACAGCAGGAAGTCACTACCATCTCTACATCTAGAGGGACAAGAAGGTGGTGTTACGAGAGCCAAGATCCTGCCAAAACTGGGAAGAGGCTGGGATCATGAAGGAAACGCCAGACCCACAGCCTGGGGAAAAAACAAGGTTTTGCTACCTCTCAATATTTCTCCAAAATCTTCCATTAAACACAGCTGCAGTGTGAACAGAGCAAGGAAAGTGTGATAAGAAGATGTCGGCCAGCTGCAGTGATGTGGCAGTAATACAATGGGGAAGGTCCCAAGTTTGTGCCCCAAGGTCTCCCTGTACCTGCCAGGTATGCATATGCCCCTGATCACAGCTGACTGAGCCTGAGGGTGGATCATGACATGAAGACCCTGTGGGGGTGCCTTCTAGCTCTTTCTCTGAAGAAAGAAATTAAAAAAAAAAAAAACTTAAAAAAAAAAAAAACTAGATGAGAGCAAATACAAAGATGGCAAGCACAAGAAGTATGTAAATGCCACTGAAGTAGGAAAGTACTTAACCGGAATGATCTTAATGTGAATCTGAAGTCAAGCTGTAGCCTTGTGTGTTGGGGGTGGGGGGTGACTGTAGAGGAATCAACTGTGGTTGATTTCGGACTATCTTAGTCTCTTCCCTGCCCCTAACAGAGAAACAGGACGTGGCTCCTGCATCATTCTCTTGGCTTGAGGTAATTATTTCCATACATTTTTCAATGATCTCTCAAGTTATCTTCATCCACCCACAGGTACCCTAAAAATCAGTCTTTTTTTTTTTTTTTTAACCATAAGAGATGTGCCCTCATTGGGAGAGAAAGTCAGAGAGAGGGAACGTGAGAAAGCACCCTAGGGGAGATGGCTATACCACATGCCCTTCTCCATTCTCCTTTTGTGATTTTGAGCACGCATGCATACATGTGAGGCATGTTTTATTTTGTTTTTGTTTTGTTTTATTTTGTTTTGTTTAGAGAGATTTTTTTTGCTATAGGCACCAGACAGACAGAGAGAGACAGAGAAACAGAAAGCAAGAAATCACCCCCCAGGGGGGATGGTCACGCCGTAATCCCTTCTCCTCCATTCTCCTCTCAGGATCTTGGGCACGCATGCACACGCACCTGGCGTGAGTTTAAGCTGTCAGGTCCGGGACTCGAACTGCCATCGACTACATGGGAATCCAGCAACATAGCCATTATACTAACTGCTGGTCCCGTTTTGTTTTTTTTGTTTTTGTTTTTGTTTTGAGAGGTTTTTGCTATAGGGCACATATGCTCGCCAGAAAGACAGAGAGACACAAAAAGTGAGAAATCACCCTCCCCCCCCGGGGGGGGGATGGCCACACCACAACCCCCTTTCCTCCGTTTTCCTTTAGAGATCTTGGGCACACACGCACACGTGCCTGGTGTGAGTTAAAGCCACCGAGTCTGGGACTCGAACCACTGTCCACTACATGGGAGTCCAGCAACATAGCCATTACCCTAACAGCTTGTCTCATGAGGCATGTTTTTTAAGTTGTTGGGTCCAGGACTCAAAGTGCACAATCAGCATGTGGAATCCAATTGCCTTAACTACTGTGCCATCAGTTGGCCCAGGGCCCTCACTTCATCTTTTGCTCAGACACTTACGAAATTGAACTGTGAGATGCTTCCATGCCACCTCCCCTGCCCCAAAGTGATTGACTTTATATTCTATCACAGGAAAAAAAAATCCCATTTTGTATGCATTGAACGTACAGGAAGGAGTATACATCCCATTTCTTCATGCCCCGTCCTTCCTGGGTCCTCTGTGTACATGTGTACACTCTTACAAGTCCTTAAGATTGGCAGGGATTTGAATGGCTGCTGTGACTGATGGAAAGGGTTGTACTGCACCCATTCAGGAAAGGATACTTGAAAACTGAAAACTCCTGGCTTATCTCCGAATCAGGAGTTGTGCTTCTACTTGGTTTATAATGTTCACCTCAGAGAAGGAACCCTGTAAATCACTTAGCCCGACACACAGTGGGATAAGACAGAGTCGACACACATGGACTGCAAGGAAATACACAGCCTGGGAAGAGCCAAGCCCAGAAGGCCTTCAACACAAGGATCTCGGCATTGACAAAGGACAGCAGCGTGCGAGGGCAGGAAACCCTGACACTCTGGGAAGACGCAGGATCACACTTAAGTACAAGTTCCCAGAGATTCAGACACAGAGTACCACTGAGCAGCCTGCATCCTCGTGCCCCCTCTGTCCCTTGCTTGTTTGTGAAATGGTATGAACATTTCTGTCCACTGTGACTCATGGGATGGGATAAGTTTCCAACAAAGTGAATGTGGGAACAATTTGTGAATTCAGAAGAACTATATGATAGATAGTCAGCACTATTAGGTTCTTGTTTTCTCCTCAAAGAGAAACTTGAGTCAGCATGACACTTCTTTTTCAGCAACTCCGATACTCACTATCTTATCCTCTTACCTCATTGGAGATTAAGAATAAATCATCTATTCACTGATATAAACACATTCTCCATGAACAGACCCCTCAGTATTTTGAAAACAGATATTAAGTCAACCTTTAAACATTTCTTTACAACCCTTGGAAAACTTGTGCAATCTTATGATAATTGTTCCATTCGATCTTATAAAAAATGAAAGAAAAGAGGGAAGGAACGGAACACATGTTAATCTTATTAGAATGTGTGTATACATATGTGAGAGAACAGTACATGCAAGGATACTTCAAAAAGTTCTTAAGACGGGGCCAGCAGGTGGCATGGTGGCTAAGGTGCTAGACTCCCACATGGTCAACCATGGTTCAAATCCTGGGCCTGGCAGCTTGAAAATCACGCCAGGTGCATGTGCATGTGGGTGTGTGCCCAAGATCCAAGGAGGAGAATGGAGGGGAAAGGACTGTAACATGGCCATCTCCCTGCGGGGAGTGATAACTTACTTTCTCTCTCTCCCTATCTCTGGGGTGTACACGTGCTCTATGGCAAAAAAAAGAAAGAAAAAAAGAAAAGAAAATGAATGAGAAAATGTGATTAAGTGATTAAAGTCCAAGTTTCTTTTTCTGTAATGAAACTTTGAAATTCATGCTTGTTTTCTTGTTTGTTTGTTTTTGTTTTTTAAATAACAGGCATTTTCCATGAACTTTTTCAAGAACCTTCTAGCGTAAAACTCAAAGAAGGGCCCAAGTGACTGAAGATTTTATACTTTTCAGGCTTGGAATTAAGCGAAGAAAGGGCTGAGGGAAGGAGATGCAAAGGATCTTGTCATTCTGGGCCGGATGACAGGTTTCTAATCCCCTTCTTCCTGGGCCTAGGAAGGTAAGGGGTTGGGAGGATCATCAACAAAACCCGCTTGTACCTGCTACTTATGCTACCAATGTAAATAGGTGACAATTTCTGTTACAAAATTTAAAGGTCATTTTCTACCTGTAGCCCCTCCAAATGATCATCCCAAAATATTCCAATTTGGATCCCACACCTGATGTTCATTGAAACAGACAATGCTAACACTTCTATAGTATAAACTGTTGAATCTTAGGTCTAGGAGACTCAAACTTGGTGCAGGCTCATTTTCAACCAGTTTGTCTGACCTAGAGTAAATCATGAATAATAGACCCTTAACCTTCAATTCTTGTCTGTGAGGTGGAACTAAATTACCAGTTTTCAAACTGTTTCCTATGTTATATAACCATGCTAAGATACCATGGTAGGCCCCACACAAAACATTACTCTGGTATTCCATGAAAACAAAATGTTGAGACCGGGGGAATAATTACTCTGTGTCAAACAAAATCAAATGTATTTCTTTTTGTTTGTTTGTTTTTTGGTTTTTTTTGCTATAGGGCACATGCACTCACCAGACAGACAGAGTGAGACAGAGAGACAGAAAGCGAGAAATCCCCCTCCAGAGGGGATGGCCACGCCACAATCCCTTCTCTATTCTCCTCTCAAGATCTTGAGCATGCACGCACACGCACCCGGCGTGAGTTTAAGCCACCAGGTCCAGGACTCCAACCGCAGTCGACTACATGGGAGTCCAGTGACATAGCCATTATGTTAACTGCTGGTCCCCAAATGTATTTCTTCATAGGAAGATTTTTCAGAAGGATGAAGGTTTATCATTACTGTTAAACAACAAGGTCATCAGGAAAGTTGTGATGTATTTTTCTGTTTTTCTATGCAAACTCCTTCATGACCTTCCCAAAGACCCAGTATATTGGACTAAAGAAGGCCTCCATGTTCTTGCTTGAGTTCCTGTAAGCAAACCACAACCTCACTTAGAAGTCTACTTTTGTTGCAAGTTGCCACATTTCAGCCAATTGCAGCGGTTACACGTCAGTCAGTTATAGTCTGCCCACTCTTTTTTTTTTTCTTTTTTTGGAGAGGTTTTTCTATAGGGCACGTGTGCTCGCCAGACAGACAGACAGAGACAGAGAGATAGAAAGCGAGAAATCACCCCCCAGGGGGGATGGCCATGCTGCAACCCCTTCTCCTCCATTCTCCTCTCGGGATCTTGAGCACACATGCACACGCGCCCGGCGTGAGTTTTAAGCCACCAGGTCCAGGATGCGAACCGCAGTCGACTACGTGGGAGTCCAGCGACATAGCCATTATGCTAACTGCTGGTCCCCAGTCTGCTCACTCTTTAAACTGTGCTCACACAGGCAAACATCAAGCTGGAACCGATCTGATTATTTCTCTACCTCATTCCCTCGCTTCTGTTTTTTTTGTACATCACTTTCCCTTTTCTGCACATAAATGTCACCCCACCATGCAGCTATCCAAAGTTCTTTGCAAGCCATCTGGGTACTGCCCAACTGGAATAGTTTTGCTCACTTAAACTCTGCTAAATTAAATTGTCTAAAGTTTTGTTTTGTTTTGTTTTTAACATTACCCAGACTTTTCTTTTTCATCCTTTTCATTTTCTTCAAAGAATATTAACTAACACCTTGAAGATGGGCAATGATGAATTATATATATTTGAGCTCCCTCTTGTTATAAAAGTATATCGTTTCCTCAATATCAGAGAAATAACTTAGAAAAGCCAAAATACTACTTTGTGTGAGTAATCATTATAGTAATGATAGTAACCTGTGAAACCTATTAACGACTTGTTGAATTGACATGTGCTTATCATTCAGTGGGTCTTTGTGAATAATGATATCAAAATAGAATAACTTTTATATTTACACAGCAGTCTATGTATATAATTTAATTAAACTAATAAACAAATTAGAAGAAAATTAGATAAAAGACTAAATATGGGGACCAGTAGTTGGCGTAATAGCTATGTTGCTGGACTCCCATGTAGTCAACCGCAGCTGGAGTCCTGGATCCGGTGTCTCAAACTCACGCCAGTCACGTGTGCACACATGCCCAAGATCTTGAGAGGAGAATGGAGAAGAAGGGATTGTGGCGTGGCCATCCCCCCTGGGGGGTGATTTCTCACTTTCTGTCTCTCTGTCTCTCTCTGTCTTTCTGGCAAGCACACACCCCCTATAGCAAAAACCTCTCCAGAAAGAAAAAGAAAAGAATAAAGAAAAAGAAAAAGAAAAGAAAAAACTAAATATGTTGAATAGGAGCACCTTATTATGGTTACATTTTATTCAAAAATTAATTCTGATTTATCATTTTCGAGAATTCTGAGCTAGCAAAGAAAATGGTTTATTATTTGAGGTAGCAAACTACAAATAAAGGATCTCTAAAATACAGATAAAGACAAGTTGTGCTACACTCCTACAATTCAAAGAAAAGCTTTCATGGAAACAGTGGCCCATAAATAGACACCACACTCCTAGAGCTGCACTGGATGCTCCGCGGCAACTTGAGCATACCTTTAAACTCCATCATCCGTGCTCAGGAGCATCTTCCTGCTCCCCGGCCCCTCACAGGGAATGGAACCCCCAGGCCCCAAACCCAGGAACATCCCAGACTCTTCCCTATGTCTCCCCCTTCATGTCCACACCCCAAAATCAGTCTCCTGGGCATTCTACTTCCTTCCCACCTCTGTGTCTGCCCTGCCCGCCCCAGCATCCTGCCGTTTCCTCTGTTCCAGATCTCTGCTCTGAAACACTCACCGCTCTGTGACCGGTCTGCCTCCAACCTCACCCATATCTAATCCATTCGCCACACCGCAGCCGGGATGATCTTTCTGACAAGAAAACACAATTGTGTTACTTTCCTGCCTAACTGCCCTTCTGTGGCTCCCTATTGCCCTTAGGATAAAATCCGAACTTTTTAGCCTAATGTAAAAAGCCTCACATTTTTCTCTTTCTTACTATTGCTGGCATTAAAATATACATTCTACACACAGAGACATACACCTACTATACAGTATATTTCATATATAAATATATAGTATTTACTGCATATAAACAGAAAATATAACATATATGTAATATTTACATGCATAATATATCATGAATATACACTAAATATATGTTGCATATATAACTATAACATGATCCATACATATATAGTATATGTCACTAAAAAACTGTATATGTCATTTTTCAACATATAGTTAGGTAAAAAGAAAATATAGCAGACACCAAACTATTGTGACTTAGATTTAGCAAACACTATTGCTTTTCATATTTACTTATATAATTTGAGATACTATTTTAAAGAAACAAAATATTACAGATACAGTTGAAAGTTCCAAATCCCATCCTTTCCCAGTCAGGTATTGCTGAGTAGAATTTATCTCTGATTTCTCCCATGAGTAGTCGATTAGCCCAGCATCCATAGTAAAGGGTCTATCCTTTTCTCACAAATTTGTAGTCTTTTCTGTCCTACTTGGCTGCTTCTCAACTTTCAATACTGTTCTGTTTTACTCGTCTCTCCCCCCTTCTCTCTGTCACACAGGCATAGAATTTTTAGTACTATAGATTTAAAACACATCTTACAAGCCAGCCAGTGGCATGGTAGTTAAGGCAGCTGGGCTTGTGGACATAGCTGACTGAGTAGTTCAAGTCCTGAACCCGGCGGCTTGAAAAACTTGCTAGGCTCATGAGTGTACCTGCCCAAATTCCCAAGAGGAGAATGGACAAGAAGGGATTATGGCATGATTGTCCCACATGGTGGGGCAATTTTACTTTCCTTCTCTCCCTCTCAGTCTCTCTCCAAAGAGTATGCGTGCCCCCTGGCAAATTTAAAGAAACAAATAACACATCTTGCTATCTTCCAATACAAACTTCTCTTTATTATTCTATTATTCTTGAAAGATCACTTGCTTATTCTTGTTCGTTGTTGTTGTTGTTGTTGTTTTTACTAGACTTTTGTTGTTTTTACTAGACTTTTGTTGTTTTTAATTCAATCTGGATACGATTTATTTCTTTACAGGCTGTAGGTATATTCCATATTTCCTTCGTTTTCTTGGGAAAATTATATATAAATAAGATGTAGTTATTTTTATCTTAGATATGGTCATTTGTCTGTATTTCCATATTTATTAAAATGATTTACTTTGCTTTATTAACATTCATGTGTTTTTATCCTAATTTATTAATGCTTTCATCTTTATTATTGTTCTTCAGTTACTTCAGAGGGTTTATTCTATTATTCTTTTTTCCAAATTTAAAAAAGAAACTAATAAACATGCATAATATATCATGAATATACACTAAATATATGTTGCATATATAACTATAACATGATCCATACATATATAGTATATGTCACTAAAAAACTGTATATGTCATTTTTCAACATATAGTTAGGTAAAAAGAAAATATAGCAGACACCAAACTATTGTGACTTAGATTTAGCAAACACTATTGCTTTTCATATTTACTTATATAATTTGAGATACTATTTTAAAGAAACAAAATATTACAGATACAGTTGAAAGTTCCAAATCCCATCCTTTCCCAGTCAGGTATTGCTGAGTAGAATTTATCTCTGATTTCTCCCATGAGTAGTCGATTAGCCCAGCATCCATAGTAAAGGGTCTATCCTTTTCTCACAAATTTGTAGTCTTTTCTGTCCTACTTGGCTGCTTCTCAACTTTCAATACTGTTCTGTTTTACTCGTCTCTCCCCCCTTCTCTCTGTCACACAGGCATAGAATTTTTAGTACTATAGATTTAAAACACATCTTACAAGCCAGCCAGTGGCATGGTAGTTAAGGCAGCTGGGCTTGTGGACATAGCTGACTGAGTAGTTCAAGTCCTGAACCCGGCGGCTTGAAAAACTTGCTAGGCTCATGAGTGTACCTGCCCAAATTCCCAAGAGGAGAATGGACAAGAAGGGATTATGGCATGATTGTCCCACATGGTGGGGCAATTTTACTTTCCTTCTCTCCCTCTCAGTCTCTCTCCAAAGAGTATGCGTGCCCCCTGGCAAATTTAAAGAAACAAATAACACATCTTGCTATCTTCCAATACAAACTTCTCTTTATTATTCTATTATTCTTGAAAGATCACTTGCTTATTCTTGTTCGTTGTTGTTGTTGTTGTTGTTTTTACTAGACTTTTGTTGTTTTTAATTCAATCTGGATACGATTTATTTCTTTACAGGCTGTAGGTATATTCCATATTTCCTTCGTTTTCTTGGGAAAATTATATATAAATAAGATGTAGTTATTTTTATCTTAGATATGGTCATTTGTCTGTATTTCCATATTTATTAAAATGATTTACTTTGCTTTATTAACATTCATGTGTTTTTATCCTAATTTATTAATGCTTTCATCTTTATTATTGTTCTTCAGTTACTTCAGAGGGTTTATTCTATTATTCTTTTTTCCAAATTTAAAAAAGAAACTAATAAATAAAATAAAATCAATAATTATTTTTAAAAATAAACTTTGTGTGTAGATTTTATTGAGCATAGTCTAACAAGCAAGGAGAATCTACATTAGCTGACCACCATCAGGTAAGAACCACATTCCAAGTGCACTTTTCTGCTTTTCCTATTTCCTCCTGGTCTTTCCTTCCTCTCAATCCCTGACCTTCACTTAAACTAATTTATGTTCATTCTCTCATCTCCGAGACCTCCCTTTGAAGATAGGTAGAGTAGCAGGAAGTGGGAAGAACCCATCCAGTTTACTGATTCCATGTGGCTGAGCTATGCAATTTTCCGTGAGAAAAAAAAATTTTCAGGAAAAAAAGGGCCCCAAAACAAGTTTTCAGGGAATCTTGTTGATCATATCAAGTATGTTTTTGATGAATTCTCAGCTATATCTTTCAATTGCATCTTAAAAACTAAGACAGAATCATTGTTAGAGTGTTTTTGTGATATATATTTTTTTCTTTTCTTGGAGAGGTTTTTGCTATAAGGCGAGTGCGCTCACCAGACAGACAGAGAGAGACAGAGAGACAGAAAGCGAGAAATCACCTCCCAGGGGGGATAGCCATGCCGCAATCACTTCTCCTCCATTCTCCTCTAGGGATCTTGGGCACGCAGGCACACGTGCCTGGCATGAGTTTAAACCACTGGGTCCGGACTCTAACCACGGTCGACTACATGGGAGTCCAGCGACATAGCCATTACACTAACTGCTGGCCCCAGAGTGCTTTTGTGATATTGATGAGAAAATCAATTTATGTCTCCAAATCAGCATTGCTTCATTTTGATTTGAAGAAAACAAATGCACTAGGGATAAAGTTATTTCTCACTGCAAGAAAAGTAGCAGAAAAAACTAATGATTAGGTACCAATTCCTCAGATGTGCTTAACTTTCACAGTCAAATACTTTTCTAAACGTTTTCTCAACTCTGTTCTTTTTCTTTCTTATTGCTAGAGAAGTTGTGTGCTTGCCAGAGAGAGAGCACGCACCCCTGCTGGGGGCATGGTCATCTCATTGTTAGCCCTTTCCTCCATTTCTTTCTCTCATCAGAATTTTGGGCATGTGTGCACACACCTCAGCATGTTTTCCAAGCTGCAGTGTCAATTCCAACCATGCTGGATATGAGAAACTGGCTTCCAATGCAGTCTTAACCACTGCACTATGGGACGGGCCTTCTCCAATTTTCTAAGGAAGCATTTTCTGATATTTCTTACTATTGATACAATGCCCTTTTCAGTTATTCTTTCTGCAGTAACTTTAAGTAATGGTCTCAAAAACTTTGGGACCAGCAGTTAGTGTAATGGCTATGTCGCTGGACTCCCACGTAGTCGACTGCAGTTCACATCCTGGACCCAGAGGCTTAAAACTCACGCCGGGCGCGTGTGCGTGCGTGCCCAAGATCCCGAGAGGAGAATGGAGGAGAAGGGATTGCGGCATGACCATCCCCACTGGGGGATGATTTCTCGTTTTCTGTCTCTCTGTCTCTCTCTGTCTGTCTGGTGAGAGCATGTGCCCTATAGCAAAAAGCTCTCCAAAAAAAAAAAAAAATTGTGCAGCATGGGGCTTTTTTTCCAGGACATTATGACAGTGGCAACCGTTTCCGAAATGCAGCCATTGACCTACTAGACTGACCCATGTCCCATAAACCAAATACTCCCATGGTGCACCAATTTTCTTTCATTTTTAATTTTTAGATGTCTTCATCCAGTTCTATTACTTTTCACCATCAAACGAAGGTGAGATTGACAGATGCTGACAGTTGTTACAGCTGCTGCTAAACACTGGTTATCTTAGAAACGGAGGAAAAACAAACATAGGAATTCCCGAGGAACCGTACAGGGGACACCCCTCACCTCTACGTTTCTGAAAAATAGTAAAGTAAATAAATTGCAAGTTCTACCCCCATCTATCAGGCTGACACTGTAGATGCATTTACCAGAAACAGCAGAGTAAAGGGGACAGTAGCTGCTGGGGAGAAACAAAACTCAATTGTTACTGACACTTCCAAAGAGAAAGCTCTGTGCTTCCTTTAAGCAGTTTGATTTATAGCTTGTGATATTATGTGCAAGAGTGCCCACGATCTAAAGTGTTTTGTGTCTTGACCTGTAAAAATAAGTCTATTAACCCTAATCAATCTCCCATTATGCAGAGGTGCCTGAAATTTAGCGGGTGAAAGGGTGACTGAGGTCCTGCAGCTCAGGAACTCACCATTGTCTCTGGTAATCAGCGATGGCTGGAAAGCAGCGTGTCTTCGCGTCTTCGCGTCTTTGCCGTAACAAAATTATCATTCAGCACGTCGCGGTGGGGGAGGGTTTTCATCTTTTAATGAGAAAACGGAGGATTGTTTTCATTTTTAATTGCTGGGACTAATTAAGGCCTGGGGCTCTGTGCAGACCGGACCCTTGTGGGTGCGTATTCCCAGACACCTCTGCCTGTGTTTCACCCCAGCTGTGGGTAAACCGCCTCCCTACCTACTTCCTGCTGTAATTAGTAAAGGCTTCTATTCCGATTAAGTACTTGGGTACAGAAGCTAATTATGAAGTCTGTAACGGGTTCACTGTGCCTTAGGAGGGATTTCCTTATGCTTTGTGAAGAGAATTCTAAGGATGGGTGTTGCGACCTTTGAAGGACAAAGTAAGAAATTGGCAGATCACACGGATGATCAAATGTTAATATATCCATGGAAAATGGAAATATTTTAAATCCACACTAAGAAAACCAACCAAACAAAGCTTCTTTTTAACTGAGATTTGGAGAGGGGCGTTGGAGGAAATAAATGCTATCATTCTACCAGTGCCTACAAATGATGTGCAGATCCGACCTGCACACAAACCTCAGACCGAGGAATCTATGCTTACCTAACACATCAGTCCAGGATGAAATTACATAGTAGAAGGTTTTCAGTAGTAACCATTCATTTATCCCTGCAATATTTTGTTCATTCATGTTTTCTCAGAATTCAATGAGGTGTTTAGAGAAACACCAAAAAATGTTGGGGGTAAGATACAAGAAGATTAAACCAGAAACGATTGAGAATTTGTGATAGTGTTTAGTTGTTATAATATCAGTCATCTTAAAGCTCTTTTTAAGAATTAATACTTTTTATAACTATAACAATTGTTACAATGTGATTTTTCAGCCCATGAGTATAAATAATGTGTAATTATTAAATCTGAGCAATTAGTATACCCATCATTTTAGTCATTTGTAACATTATACATATTAAGTTATTGAAAATTTTTAAAAAGGAGACATGTCCTTTCTTCATTCTATGTCTTTATAAATTTGAGGAATATCTACCACATCTTTGTCTGTCTATAGAGACAGATAGATGTGTAAGGGTTTGTTTGGGTTTTATAGTGCATGTGTATGTGTATTTAATGGGCACTGAATCTTTATAACTTTAGTTGAAAAAATTCTGTGTGAATGTGTTTGGGACATGAGAGTGAGGAGAGAATGGCTGAAATCATCCAGCCTGTCTTTACTATTTACCAGTCTCGGGGCAAGTGTAAAGTGGGATTGGCCCTATACTTAGTGCATGAGGAGCCAGATTCCAAGTGGCACCTGTGGTTCGAATGCTCTCTCCTGGGGCTTGAAAAACTCACTCCACCCTGATGGGGTGGAGAAATGGAAGAAAAAGGACTGTGGCATGACCACACCCCACTAAATGGTGCTTTTCCTCTCTCTCTGGTGAGCACATGTGCCCTCTGGCAATAGGGAAAAAAAAAAGAGCAGAGTGGAAACTCCTAGACCTGGTCTCCTACTCTTTCCACTTCCATCTCTTATGAGCAACCTCTCCTGGTCTCCTCTTAGACTTAGGGGTGGGCACATGTGAAGCAGGGTACATCTCAAAAGGAACATCTTAGAAAAAGATGGATGTCAGTCTTAGAAACAGACCCAACACTGTTGGGCAGATACTCTCTCGATCTCAGGTACCTGGAATTTGGTGGACAGGGGACTAGGGGAGAGTGTTTTAGGTAGACGTGAGTCTTTGGCCCTAGAGATTCCACAGCCCATGAGAAGACTCTTCCCAAAAGAAAGAATATAGCAAACATTTCAAGTTGAGGTTCAGGTAGGGTCCTGGGTGCTCAGATCTAAGAGTAATACCGGAAATATGATAAAAATTATGTAATACATGTTTTTATTTACGTCAAATATATTTTGACTTTTTCTTTCTTTTTTACTCTTTAGAGAGAGTTTTTTGCTATAGTGTGCATATGCTCGCCAGAGACAGAGAGACAAAAAGCGAGAAGTCAACATCCTCCCCACATGGGGGAAGGCCATGTTGCAATCCCTTCTCCTTCCTTCTCCTCTTGGGATTCTGGGCACACATGTACACTCACTCAGTGTGAATTTTAAGTCACCAGATCTGAGACTCAAGCCACAGTCAACTACATGGCAGTCCAGCAACGTAACCATTATGCTCTCTGCTGGTCCTTATATTTTGACTTTCTACAATATCCTATGAATTATGCTGTGTATCAAAGATGTGGTGCTAGCCAACTATGCAAGGTAGTGATCACCTTTTAAATAAACATACAAGAACTTACACAACAAAATAATAAAGTTTGTAAAACTACTACTGCACTTAGGAATCTTGCTCCAGAATCCAGAACATACATCACACTATGTGTGTGTGTGTGTGTGTGTACCTGTGTGTGCATAAAGATTAGAGATTTTCAGGATCTACTCCTTACAGACAAAGACACTGAAGTTCAGAATGGTAAGTCTTCTGGTCAAAGGAGTTCTATTCTAATGACTGATCTCAAGCTTACAACAAGCCTGCTGACTACAGGTTTGGTCCGTTGACTTGAATTTCTTGACTGTGCAAATATGACTGACTCCGACACTGTACACAAAACTTCATTTAGAGAGATGGTCCTACACACTGTTTTGCAACTTCAGTTGTGTTCAATCTACCAAGTATAAATTAAAATGTCAAGGCTGTGAGTTCTGCTTTTCTAAGTTTGGGTATTCATGCCTGAGATGGAGTTTCGTGCAGGAAAAGTTTATATCTTCAACTGGCTCCAGGTTCTTACCTCCCATAAACACTCTTGCAGATTAATCTAGGTTGTTAGGAGAGAGGATGTTCTTTCAAAAAATTAAAAATATGACTTGGTACATCTTCTCAAAGGGGGAACAAATCACTAATAAATAATCCAGCTTCCTCAATGGCCTCAATATTGGAAATGACCCATATAAACACTTTTGTTGAAAAGTGAATAAAACGGGGCCAGCAGTTAGTGCAATGGCTTTGTCACTGGACTCCCATGTAGTAGACTGCAGTTCGAGTCCTGGATCCGGTGGCTTAAACTCACGCCGGGTGCGTGTGCATGTGTTCCCAAGATCCCAAGAGGAGAATGGAGGAGGAGGGATTGTGGCTTACTTTCAACTTTCCCTCTCTGTCTCTCTCTGATCAAATTGAAAAATAATAATAAATAAAGTTTAAAAAATAAAATAATTCTTTAAAAAAAAGAATTCCTAGTAATTAAGGGGAGATAGTTCATTCTCAGGAAGGTGGAGGATAACTCCCCACTCTTTAAGTATGGACTGTGCACACTTTCTTCCAAAGAGTGTATTATGAAAAGGAAGGGAAAAAGGAGTGGATCTACAGTAGAGAAAGCTAACAGACACTATCTCAGCCAAATGATCAAGGTCAATGTCAATAGCAATAAGCCAGATTGGTAGTATCAATCATGCTATGTCAAGCTAAATAGCATGTGATATAGTGGCAATTTACCTCTCTGGTTTTTCTCCCTCAAACATATAATCCCAGTTTAATCATGAGAAAAGCATCAGCAAAGTTCCAATTGGAGGATGTTCTACAAAACACCTGGTTAATACTCCTCGAAATGATCAAGATCATCCAATACAAGAAAAGTTTAAGAAACTGTCCCAGATAGAAAGAGCCTAAGGACATGATGACTAAATGTAATGTAGTATCCTAGAAAAGATCCTGAACAGAGTAAGAGCAGAAAAAGAACAATAGGTATAATGAAAATAACTGAATAAACTATAGACTCCACTTAATAATAATAAATCAATACTGGTTCATTAATTGTAGCCAGTAATACTGGTTCATTAATTGTAACAAAAATATCATAAGATGTTAATAATAGAGCAAACTGGGTGTCAGCAGGTACTGTGGTGGTTAAGGCACTGGACTCCCATATAACGAATTGTGGTTCTAGTCCTGGAGCTGACACCTTAAAACTCGCCAGATGCATGTCCATGTGTGCTCAAAATCCCAGGAGGAAAATGGAGAAGGAATTGTGGCATGGCCATCCCCACTGAGGTGATTTCTCATATTCTCTTTCACTGTCTCGGGCTCTCTCCAGCAAGCACACAGACCCTATGGCAAAAAACTTTTAAGTGAATAAAAGAGAAAACTGAATGTGGAGTATCAGAGAACTCTTCACACTCTCTTCAGAGTTTGTTTTTTAATTAAACTATCCTAAAATCAAAAGTGTATTAAAACACACAGAGAAATGTTTTTAAAAGATTGTATTCTCTAAGGTTCAACAAATGACTAGTGTGTGGAGTAACAGAGTATAAGTAACTTAAGTTTAGTTTCTTCCTCTTCACAATAATTATGCTATTGTTTATTTTTATTTTTTTATTTACATTTAATCATTGTACATCGTTATGGCATGTAATATGATTTTTCAAGGTATACATGCAATGAGTGACAATCAAATCAAGAATACCATAGTAATCATTTTCAACAAAGAGCCTATTAAATGCTATTCCCTGAATCCCTCCCACCTACCCTCAAGTATGTACCCCCCTTCGGTACAGTCTTTGGTATGTATATTTGCTCTCCTTACTATCATGTCTTTTACAGACATTTAGTACAGGATTATATAATGTTTCTTTTATAGTCTGGCTTATTTTACTTTGCATTAACTCTTCTGTAATCTTCCACTTTATATCAAATGAAAGAGTCTCACTTTCGTTGTGGCTAAGTAGTATTCCATAGTATATATGTACCACATTTTTTCAATCTAGTCATCAGTTATCTTAGCTATTGTAAATAATGATGCAATAAATATGGATGTGCAAATATCTTTCTGACTGAGTGGTTTCCTGTGCTTTGGGTAAATATTGAAGAGTGGGATTACTGGGTCATATGTTAACTCTATCTTCAAACTTTGAGTGACCTCCGTGTTATTTTCCACAGGGTCTGTACTAGTTACATTCCCACTAGTAGTGAAGGAGGGTTACCTTTTCAGCACAGACTCACCAGTACTTGTTGTTCTTTGTTTGAGCATAGCCATTCTGACTGGAGTTAAGTGATACCTCATTATGGTTTCTATTTACATGTCCCTTATAATAGAGATGTTGAACATTTTTTCAATATACTTTTTGGCCATTTGTATGTCTTCCTTACAGGGTTGCCTGGTCAACTCATCTGCCCATTTTTAAATAGGATTATTTGTTTTCTGTGGGTGAGCTACTTGAGTTCTCTAAACATTCTGGTTATTAATCCCCTATTGGAAGCATAGTTTGCAAATATTTTCTCCCTTTCTGTAGATTGTCTCTTCACTTTATTTATTGTTCCCTTTGCAGAGCATTTTAGCTTGATGTAATCCCACTTTTAAAAAAAATTGTTGTCTGAATTTTAGGGGTCTTATTTAAGTAATCTCTGCCTACTCTGAAGTCTTCAAGTGTTTTCTTTGTGTTTTCCACAAGTAGTTTTATAGTTTGAGACTTTACATTTACATCTTCAATCTGAGTTAAATTGTTAATGGTGACAAATAGGGGCCCAGTCTCACTTTTCTGCAAGTGGATATCTAGTCTTCCAGTCTCATTGCTGAAAAGATCTTCTCCACTGGATTGTCTTATGGCCTTTACCAAAAATCAGATGGCTCTATGTTTTGAGTTCATTCATTGATTTTCTATTCTAGCCCATTGATCTATATGTCTATTTTTGTGCCAGTGTCATGCTGTTTTGATTGTAACCGTTTTATAATACACTTAAGATCTGGTAGAGAGATGCCTCCTACTTTATTCTTTTAGCATAGCATTGCCTTGGTGATACGGGATATTTTATGATTCCAGAAAAATTTTATTATTTTTTTTTCTATTTCTGTGAAGAATGTCACTGATAATTTTAATGGAATCATATTGAGTTTGTATATTGATTTAGGTAGAATTCAAATTTTAATTATATTGATTCTTTCTATTCAATAATAAAGGAGGGGAGAGAGAGAGTGTGTATGTGTGTGTGTGTGCTATTGTAAATGGGACCACTTTCTCCAATTCTGCCTTAGTCTGTACATTGCTGGTATATAAAAATGCAATGACCTTGTATCTTGCAACTTTACTGAATTTATTAATCACTTCTAGAAATGTTTTTGTGACTTCTTTTGAATTTCCTGTGTACATAATAATGTCATCTTCATATAGAGACAATTCACTTCTTATTTTCCTATTCAAATGCCTTTCATTTTATCCTCTTATTTGATTGCATTGGCTAGGACTTCCAGCATTATTTTGAAAAGGAGTAGAGCAAAAACAGATAGCCTTTTCTTGTTCCAGATTTTAGTGGGAAAATATTTAGCATTTTCCCATTCAGTATGATGTTATCTATAGGTTTGTCATAGATGGTTTTTATTGTATTGAGAAATGTACCTTATATTCCTTTTTTATTAAGAGTCCTAATCATGAAGGAATGCCATATTTTATCAAATGCTTTTTCTGAATTAATTTATAAGATATATAATTTTTTAGAGAGATTTTTGCTATAGGGCACATGCACTCACCAGAGAGACAGAGAGACAGAAAGCAAGAAGTCACCCCTTGAGGAGATGGCCATGCTGCAATCCATTCTCCTCTCAGGATTTTGAACATGCATGCACACATGCCTAGTGTCAGTTTTAGGGCACCATATCTGGGACTCAAACCACAGTCAACTATGTGGGAGTCCAGCAGCATAACCTTTATGCCATCTGCTGATCCCATGACCATATGATTTTTAATCTATCATTCTATTAAGGTGATGTATCACATTTATTTTTTGCATATGTTGAATCATTCTCCCATCTCTGGGACAAAGCCTGCCTGGTTATACTGTATAATCTTTTTAATGTGCTTTTTTGTTTGTTTTTGTTTTGTTTTGTTTTTAGCCTTAGGGCACATGAGTTCACTGGAGAAAGAAAAAGACAAAGACAGTGAGAAGGGAAGTGAGAAATCACCCCCCAGTGGGGATGATCATGCCACAGTCCCTTCTCCTCCATTCTCTTCCAGGGATCTTGGGCATGCATGCACATGTGCCCGGCATGATTTTTAACCCACAAGGTACAGGACTTGAACCACAGTTGACCATGTGGAAGTCCAGCAATATAAATATAATCACTTTGTCCTTTTAATGTGCTGCTTTTTTTTTTTTTTTTTTTTGGAGAGGGTTTTGCTATAGGGCACGACTTGTGCTCATCAGAAAGACAAAGAGAAACAGAGAGATAGAAAGCAAGAAATCACTCCCCAGGGGGGATGGCCACACCACAATCCCTTCTTCTCTATTCTCCTCTCAGGATCTTGGGCATGCACACACATGCACCCAGCATCAGTTTAAGCCACCAGGTCCGGGACTTGAACCGTGGTCAATTACATGGGAGTCCAGTGACAAAGCCATTATGCTAACTGCTGGTCCCTTTAATGTGCTTTTTAATGTTGGCTTTGATTTGCTAGTATTTTGAAGATTTTTACAATTGTATTTGTCTGTAGTTTTCTTTCTTCCTTTTTTTTTTTTAATTATGGTTTTGGTATCAAGATGCTAGAGACTTCATAGAATGAATTTGGGAGTGTTCCTTCCTTTTGAATCTTTAGAAATACTTTAAGGACAGGGCCAGTCAGTGGTGTAATGGTTATCACACTGGATCCCACATGACTGACTCCATAGTTTGAGTCTAAGACCCTGTGACTTGAAAAAGATGTTAGGTGCATGTGTGTGTGTGTGTGTGTCCAAAATTATGAGAGGAGAATGGAGTAAAATGAATTGTGGTGTGGTCATCCACTCAGGTTGATTTCTCATTTTCTGTCTGTCTCTGGTAAGCACCCATGCCCTATGGCAATAATCAAAAAAGAAAATAAATAAATAAAAAGAAATAGAAGAAAATTGAGGTCAATTCTTTTTTTAAAGTTTTGTAAAATTCAGATGTGAAGCCATCAGGATCTGGAATTTTTCTGTTGTTATTACTGATTTAATTTCCTTGCTTATTATTGGTCTATTCAGGTTTTCTATTTCTTCCTTCTTCAATCTAGGAATATTGTATATGTCTGGAAATGGTCCATCTCATCCAGGTTTTCTACTTTGTTGGTACATATTTTCTCAGTCTTCCCTCTGATCATATGTTGTATTTCTGTGAGATGTCTTTCAATATTGCCTGTTTCATTACTGATTTTACCTACCTAGTTCTTTTCTATTTGTTGATAGTCTAACTATAGATTCATTGAGTTTGTTTATCTTCTCAAAAGACAGCTTTTTGTTTCATTGTGTATTTTTGTATTGTTCTTGTATTCTTAATTCATTTTTGCCTTAATCTTTAGTATATTTTTTTTCTTCTATTACATCTGGAGATTTTTTTTTTTCATTCTTGTTCTTTTGGTTTCTTGAGATGTGTTGTTCCTTGAGATTATTTGCTCATCTTTGTGTGTGTGTGAGCACAGATTGCTATGAATTTACCTTTTAGGACTGCTTTTGCTTTGTCCCAAACATTATGGAGAGTTGTGGTTTCATTATAATTGGTTTCAATTAATTTTTGAATTTCAGTCTTAATTTATTCCTTAAATTTGAAATTTTTTCAGAGTAAATTATCTAGGTTTTATGTTTTTGTGCACTTTTGAAGACTTCTGTTGTTGATTTGAAGTTCAGTTCCATCGTGGTCAGAAAAGATACTTGATATAGTTTCTATACTTTTAAACTTGTAAATGCTTGTTTTGTGTCTGACAGTGTGGTCAATTACTGGAAATAACACATGTGTGACTGAGAAAAATGTGCAGATGAGTGAAGCGTTTTATAAATGTCTGTCAAGCCCACTTGGTTTATGGTGTCATTTAATTCTTGTGTTTCTTTATTTAATTTTTGTCTAGCTGAATTGTCCAGTGGTTGCAGTGGAATGTTGATATTCCTAACAACTAGTGTCTACTTCTCTCTTTAGATCTATGTTTTTCTGTATTTGAGTACCCCAGTGTTGGATGCATAAATATAATTGTTACATCTTCTTGGTGAATTAATCATTTTAATACTATAAAGTGCCCTTTTTGACTCTTTTTACAGTTTTTATCTTGAAATCTATTTTGTCTGATATAAATAATACAACTTTTCCCTTTTTTTCTTTTTTCACGAAATTACTTTTTCCAACTCTTTACTTTCAATCCATGTTTGTTTTTTATCAATGAAGTGTGTTTCTTGTAAGCAGTGTATAGATAGTTTTTTTTTTTAATTTGTTGTAATCTATTCAGCCAGTCTGTGTCTTTTAAATGAGGAAGTTAATCTATTAATATCCAGTGTTAATATCAATATGTGTGAACTTATCCCTGCCATTCTGTTAGTCATTTTCTTAGTTGTTTTGTGGTCTCTTATTTCTATTTGTCTCTTTTACTTTCCTTATGTAGTATTCTCTTAAGTATACTTAAAGAACTAATCTAGTGTTGGTGAATTCTTTCAGTTTTTGCTTATCTGGGAATGATTTTATTTCTCCTTTCCATATGGAGGATAATCTTGTCAGGCATGATATTCTTGGTTATATTTTTTTCTTTCATAATGTTAAATACATCTTCCCAGTCCCTCCTTGCCTGCATTGTCTCTGTGGAGAGGTCTGAGGTTAGTCAGAGGTTACAGTTCACGGAAATTCTATGGGAAGGGCATACTGAAATATCTTCTATAAGTAATTTGACTTTTTTCCTTATTATTTTTTAGAATTTTGCCTTTGTCTTTGACTTTTGACAATTTGGCTATGACATGCCTTGGAGAGAATCTTCTTATGTTGAAGCTATGTGGTATTATTTGAATTTCCTGGACCTGGATGTCTATATGTCTCTCTAGATCTGGAAAGTTCTGAGAAAATATTTTATGAAAGAGATTTTCTATGCTAGTTCATTGCCTTTTGAAAATCCATTATGCAGATATTCAGCCACTTAAAGTTATTTACCATTTCCCTTATGCTGTCCTCATTTTTAATGGTTATTTTTTATTCTTTTTGGTGACTTGAACTAAATCACATATTTTGTCTTCAGAATCAGAGGTTCTTTCTTCTGTGTGATCTAATCTGCTTTTTGTCCTGACCCGGGGAGGGTGGGAACAGTCAAACAGGTTTCCTGAGTGAAGGAGTGAGAGCCGGGACAAGCGGCATAGTGTTACAGCACGGAGACGACACCGTGTCTTCAGTGTTGTCTGTTTATTGTAGGCAGCAAGGTACAGCACAGAGACAACTCAGTGTTACAACTCTTCAGGGTTGCATCGTCTATTGTGAGCAGCACGGAGATGACGCGGTGTCACAACTCTTCAGGGTCATCTGGAGATGATGTACTGTCACAGCTCTTCAGGGTTTCCCAGGTCGTCTGGAGACGATGCAGTGTCAGCTCTTCAGGGTCTTCAGGGTCATCTGGAGATTGTGCAGTGTTTCAGTTCTTCAGACTCTCCTGGTCGTCATCTTCTTCCTGGTCGTCTGTTTTGTCTTTCTGGTCATCTGGCTACTGTGGGCCAGGCATCGTGGTTATATACACGCTGGTGGGCTATGATTGGTTGTAAACGGTGGGCCGTGATTGGTTGTAAACGGTGGGTTATGATTGGTTGCTTTTGGACCAGTCATGAGGTGCCAGATATGCAAATCTGAGGGATTCTAGTGGCCAATCAGAGCAAAGTTTCAAAGGTCAGGTTTTTTGAAGGGAGCCAATCATGGCAATTGTTTGCTCTCTGAGAAACCTCGGCAGACTCGCTGGCGCACAACCTCCCACAGCTTTTTATTATTTTTAAGAGAGATTTTGATTTTACATTGTATTCTTCATCTCCAGAGGCTACTTTTCTAGGTTCCAATATCTTTTTAGAGTTCCTCCTTCATGTCATGGAATGACTTTCCTGATCCCTTGGAATTGATTCTCCATTTTCTCTTGCATCTCACTGAATTTTGTTGTGATGAATGTCTCAATTTCTTCTCATACATTTCTGTGATTATCCATGTGATGAAGAGTCATGAGTTATTGTATTCCTTTGGGGAAGAGATATTTCCTTTTTTTTTTTTTTTTTTTTTTTTTTTTTTTTTTTTTTTTTTACATATTTCTTATGTCTCTCCATTAATTTTTAGGCATCTAGTGGAGTACTCACTCCTTCCTAGTTTTTGGAGTATATTCTGTAATGTTAAAAAGAAAAGACCAACCCTAGATCCCAAGTGTGGCCCTAGCAAAATGGCCCAGGATGGAACTGAAGCCAGCTTCATCTTTCATATCAGAGCAGGGCTTGCATAGCTGGTGCATGTGACCTGGAGGCAGAGCAGCTCTTCAGTACCACAAGGAGCCATGGAAAGGTGATCTGGGAAGGCTCAGGAGAAAACCTACCTATGAGACCTAAGATGCAAGTCCTGAGCATCCTGTGTGTAACACACAAGAGCAGTGCCTTTCTCAAGGCCCACATATAGCCCTGGGAAGATCATTGGGAAAGGATAGAAAGGGCAAACCTTGGGCCCCATGTGTGATCCTGGCAATGTGTTCCCAGAGGCAGCGGGACCAGCTATGCCTTTCAGATCCAAGATGAGCTTTTGTACCCTGCCTCTTATTTCTGGCAACAGGCAACCCTGTAGACTTGAATTCAGCTGGCAAGGTCATCCATATGGGGTCAGAGGCAAGCTATCTTTGAGACACTAGAAACAGGTTGTATATGGCTTGCATGGTACACCCAACCACAGAGTGACCCTCCGTGGTTGAGTGTAGCCCTAGGAAGGTTGTCAATAAGAAGTGAAAGACAAGCCTATCTGTGAAGCCCTCCTCAGAGACTCTAACTTATAGCACCTGTGCATTCAAGGAGGCTGATTGCATTAGAACAAACTCTGCTAGAAGTTAGCTAGTTAGATCATGCATTTCAGAATCAGGAAGTGATCTGGGTTATTATCTATTCCACTCCCACATGGAGGAGGGAATCTCTGGTACTCTCTTTTTCTGTAAGGTGTCTGTCCCCCATTTTTTTATCCACATTTACAGTTCAGGGAGGTTCAGAAGGGTTGTTTTGTGGGTGCTGTCAGATGGAGTAGGTAGCCATTTCCCCAGACTTGAGTCTGAAAGGAGAGAGAGTGCGAATCTGCCCTACCTGCCAGACATGGGATAGGAACCCAATTCTTGAATCTCTGTTGAGATGCTGGTGCTCTCTTTTGCATCCTCTGCTCCCTCCAGCTGCAGAGTGTTACTCCTAAACAGAGCTCCACCTGCTGTTTGACTGGCAGGACCATGTAGCACTCTCACCAGCTTGAGGTGTGGATAGAATGGAAGGTCTAATTTATTTTTTCCTGAAACTGTATGTTTATGCACTTCCCTATGATATGTGTTAGCTCCATGCTGGTTTCATTGCTCTGTGGATCAGGAGTTCCAGAATCTGCAGTGCGAGTCTGGGGTTCAGAATTTCTGAGGGGAGTTTTTCTGTTTTCTCCCCCAAAGGGGTGGTAGTAGAGTAGGGGAAGTCACCAGTGCCCCACTAGCTTCAGACAGTTGACTTCTCTTCACATTTCCAAGTAGAAATTTTGTGGACCACAATTTTCTTCCAGACTTCTTTTTTTTCCTCACATATTGTCTGTCTCACTTCACTCCTCTGTCCTCAGGGGCCTCCCGTGGGTAGCAGCAAGGGCGTAGGTAACCCCAGGGTGCAGTTGTGACATCCTGGTTCTATTTTCAGTCAGTGGCCATGGTATTAGGGTTACTGTTTATTTCTAATAAACTGTTTAAATATAGGAGTAGGTAGTACCACAAGGATTGGCAAGACAGCAAACTCAAACATTTTGTTTGAGTTTTATTGTTGCAGAAAAAACAGATGCTGGAAGTGAAACAGCACTCAGAGAAATAGGAAAACTTCATAATTTTTATTAGGTTGGTGGGTGCCGCTTTAATGACGACACTGACAAGGTCTTCTCCAGAACGTTTTATTACCCTAGGCTTCTTACAATCTTCTTTTTCCTTTCCCCAACCCCCGGGGGCCTTATATAGGGCCCCTAGCCAATCGGTTCATTGTCCACGTGCACGGAAACTAATCTTCGGGTGAGGATTGGTTGCATGTACTGTTCCCGTGGTGATCATGTGCATACCACGTCACCGCTATGCCCACTTCCGTATAGTTGTTTACTTAAGTAAGGCCTAGAGGACTTCCGCTAGGCGCCATCTTTGGTGCCACGAGGGGAGAGGTCTTTTAGGGGCGCCTTACAGCTCCCCCTTCTTTGTTTGTTTTGTAGGAGAGGGTAGAGGTCACAGGCCCCCTGATAGTTGGACCATGAGAAGTAGTCTGCTCCATGTTGGCGGGCATGGGGCTTGCCCTCCTCCTGTCCGACACCGTTTTTCGGGGGATGGGGAGAGTGGCGTCGACCCATGTGCACCTGGACTTGCCCTCCTTGGGGTGTTCCGTTCAGGTCCCCAAGTGCAGTACCTGGGCCATCATCCCACCATTATATTTTCTCCATGGCAGTGAGCCAGACCTGAGGGGACTGGCCAACCTCAATGGCAGCGAAAGCCTGGACCAACATTGCCTGGTTTCCTTTTGATTTTTGCCGAATCTTACGTAGGCAGCAGAGACACAGTACGCACACGATCACCAGACAAAGCGCTAGGGACCCCATGCCTGCCCATTCTTTCAGGTGCGAAGTGGCTTGGGCGATCCAGGATAGTATGGTTTTAGCAGTGACAGGATCCACCCGCGTAGAGTTGATCTTTATCCCCTCCCATTGTAGGATATCGGTCAGGCAATCGAAGGTCGAAGTCCAGCTACCTGTGAGATGGGAGGAAAGCTCATGAGACAGATTAGCAGCTCCTGATTATAAAGGAGGATACAATCGGAACAATCTGCCTCAGTGATGTTGGACAAGATGTGAAAA
>NW_006208977.1:828294-882302 GCF_000334495.1 Tupaia belangeri chinensis | reverse complement strand
CTTGGAAAAGTGGGTGAGAAGGGGAATTACCCATATCTAAGTCTCCGGGATCAGGACCAGCCCGAATCCACGAAAGAGCTCTCTCTGTTGGAAAAGCCGGTTACGCCGTCGGGGGGAAACGATACCTCCCTTTTCACGGGAGCCTCTTGCCTCCTTAGCCAAGGACTTTATACCCTCCCTCTTCACGGGAGCTAGCCTCCCTTTACACGGGAGCCTTTTCTCCTCCTTACTGAGGTTTAACCTTAAGTTTCAAGTCTCCTTTCTTTGAGAGACTTAGCAGTCGACTGCCCTGGAGCGTTGGAGTTCTGACCTTCTGGAGGTTCCCCGTAGGGGCCACCACTTGCCTCTTTAATGATGATGCTGACAAGGTCTTCTCTGGAACGCTTTGTTACCCTAGGTTTCTTACAATCTTCTTTTTCCTTTCCCCAACCCCCCCCGGGGCCTTATATAGGGCCCCTAGCCAATCGATTCATTGTCCACGTGCACGGAAACTAATCTTCGGGTGAAGATTGGTTGCATGTACTGTTCCCGTGGTGATCATGTGCATACCACGTCACCGCTATGCCCACTTCCGTATAGTTGTTTACTTAAGTAAGGCCTCGAGGACTTCCGCTAGGCGCCATCTTTGGTGCCACGAGGGGAGAGGTCTTTTAGGGGTGCCTTACAGGTGGGCATGAAGGACCTAGTGCTCTGATCTCATGTAGTTTGTAACTTTGTACGTAGGACTTTACATCAGCTTATGGATAATGTTTTACAAACAAAACCTTGTTGAACAAATTTCCCAATATAGAACAAAACAATCTTATTGATAACAGTTTAAGATATTAGTCCTTTGAAGAACTCCCTCTTAGAAAAGCATCAAACAAAGCAATTAACCATGAACAAAAAGCCCCAGCACTCTAGGAATAAAAAATGGTCAACTCAGTGTCTGTTGGCACCAAACAGAGTTGCTAGGTTGTTATCAGGGCTACAAAGTCACCAAAGGTTGTACACATGTTTTTTAGTTTTAAGCATGCCTGTTATTTTATTGTATTGTGTTGTATTGTATTTTCATTCCTATGAGAGATTTTTACAATTTATGACATGCATATATGCATTAAAAGCATTGATCTCATTGGTCCCCAAGATGTTTTCTTTGACAAGAAAAATGGGTATGGTGAACTATGGTCTTAGTGATACTTTTGGCCCTGTCAGATGGTGTGGATACTCACCCCTAAAAGGCAGGCCCAGATTAGAGCTTCCCAACAGTAATAAAATATCCTACCCATAGAAGAAATACAAACACTAGTAAAACTTTTTTTCCAGGTGTTGTCTATTTGGGTCACGAGGCGGGGGGAAGGTCAGACTCTTCTGGGGCTGACTGCAAAACCACGGGCTTCTTACCCCTTGTCTGGCATGAAGCTATAAGGCCCACGATTAGCATGTGATTTTTTTGTCTTTAAGGAACAATTTCATAACCAGGGTGGAGGGTGTTTCACAAGAGCCAGTCACCGATTGATATATGGGAACTGATATTGGAGCCCCCAGCTACTGCTCAAGATGTCTGTGTCAACCTTCTATGCTGTCTGTACTTGTCCAGGATCTAATGACCCAGCAGCTGGCCATCCTACTCTGAAGGTGGACCATTTTATTTCACAAAGGGTCTTCAGCTTACTCCTCCATCACTTTGTTCCATAGTCTTCTCTTCCCTCAAAGACTTCTCTGAAATGCTTAAGCATACATTTTAAGGGGATTTTAACAGAACTAATTTGACCACCCATGGTAACTCCAGAGTTTGGAAGGCAGTTACTATTTCTTTTTCTTTTCTTTTCTTTTCTTTTCTTTTCTTTCTTTTCTTTTCTTTTCTTTCTTTTCTTTTTTTTTTTTTTTTTTTTTTTTTTTTTTGGGGGACGGGGGCTCCCCCGCGGGTTTTTTTTTTTTTTGCTATAGGGCACGTGCGCTCGCCAGAGAGACAGAGAGAGACAGATAGGTAGAAAGCAAGAAATCACCCCCCAGGGGGAATGGCCACACCACAATCCCTTCTCCTCCATTCTCCTCTCAGGATCTTGGGCATGCACACACTTGCACCCAGCATGAGTTTAAGCCACCAGGTCCCGGACTTGAACTGAGGTGGCTACAAGGGAGTTCAGCAACATAGTCATTACACTAACTGCTAGTCCCAGCAGTCACTATTTCTGAGTGTATGCTTGCTTCTTGCTGTTATTCTAGCCTGGAGATTCACTCAGGCCAGCCTGGGCTGCTGCCCCAGCCTAGGGCTGAGCTCAGAATAGAGTGGCACAAGCAGAGCTAAGCAAGGGAGCCAATGGAGCAAGGTGCATGGCACCATGCCCTTGTGAGTCCTGGAGCAAGCAGGCGACTGTGTGCCTCCTGAGTCCCAGTACCCTCGACCCACCTCGCCCCTGCACTCCAGGTGAGTCGTGCTGGGCTTCTTGCAAGTTAAAAACACCACAGTGTAGTGAAAACCTCAATGCTTTCCAAGTAAATCAAAGTCAAGAGGAATTTTTGGGACCAACTCTAGTCACTAGGGGCCAGTGATACTAGTCCCAGGGTAAACAAAAGGGCTAGTACAATGGGAAGTGCAATGACAAGGGACTCAAAGTATACAGTCCCAGGGACCATGGGTGTAACCTCCAAGATACCCTGGGGGCTTGTCCAGTCTCCTGTCACAGTCTGGAGGAAAGAGCTATGAGGGAGAATTGAGGGGGTGGGGGAGTGTGCGGTAAAACTGACACCACAAAGATCTCCAATAGTCAAAGACTTTTAACTCCCATGCAGCATGGCCTACTGCTAGACTGATGAGACTGCTGATACTGAAGTTGACAAGAGTTCAGAGATCAGACTGGACTGTGGGTTTTTGGCCTTAATGTTTCTCTATGGGAGCTGCCTTGGAATTGGCTTCCTTGCACGCTTTTGGCAAGGGTTAAAATAGCCCACCCTAGCTTCAGTTCTCTAAAGCAACAATGCTGTTCTCCAGTGAAAGGACAGAGGTATTTAGCATGAAGTGGGAGTCAGTGTTTGGGACCCAACCAAGAGAGAGGCAGATTTTCTAAACAACCCGACCAAGAGTGCTGGGGAAACAACACAGACGATTCCAACAACATCTTGGTGGAATCTGAGTTGAGACTTCTTCGATTGTGTCCCATTGCCCCTGGGCCAGCCTAGTACTCCCCAAACAACCAGTAATCAGAAGGAGTAAAGAGAAACAGAAGAGAGAAGAAGAGAAGAGACTCTGGAGGTTTCTTCAGGTTTCTAAAGAGAGGGTGACTTGGGCAATTGTTGGGAGGAACCCCTGTCCAAGTTGTTGGGGACAGAAGGGCATGCCTGAGATGGAGATGGGCTAAAGAGTCCCCCCTCTGATCCTATAACTCTCCTGAGTGTGGGGACACAACAGATGAGGGATGGGAGTCTCCTCTCACAAGGAGGCCATTCAGATGTCTGCCTGATCATGCCCCTCGCAGGGACCTTAGGGAGCCTCTTAGCTTTGGTTACTGGCTATAAACCTACCTAAACACACAGGGAGGGTCAGTGACCCCCAGCATCAATTTTATCTTCTGGTTGTATGAAGCCTTCACAGAATCTCAGGTTAGGATCCACTCAGACTCCATAGCTGAAGCCATAGAGTCACAAACACACTCACTCACCACTCACACATTCATTCCAAATTTATACATTCCCTCTCACTAAGGGAATTCTGCCTGACTGTCTTGGATAGGAGGAACCTGGAGGAGGGGGATCAGTCTTCCCCACTTATCCAATGACTGTAGGAGAGTTATCAGTTCTCCTCTTCTATTCTTCTGGGTAGGCCTGACTAGGGTCTATAGACCCACAGAGTCTCCAGGAACTTACCAGATTCCAGATATAACCAAAATATTCCAGATGAAGTTGGTTCTCCTCTCTCAGGAGTCCACATGTCTGTGAGGCATTTCCTCAGGCAGCTGCCTCAAGCAGGAGAAACCCAGAAACTGCAGGGTGGTGTGCCTTTCTTTCTGAGTCATGGCAACCACTCCAGAAAAAGCAACTCTTTGCCCAATGGTGGCTCAGCAGGCCAGCCTCATTTCAATTCCTGGCCAATCCACCAAAACTGGTGCAGAAACACCAGAAGCTGGAAGTAAGGCAGCACTCAGAGAAATAGGAGAACTTTGTAACTTTTATTACAGCAGTGGGCATGGAGAGCTAACGCTCTAATCTCTGGCCCCCTCTACTGGGTTTACATTCTTTGTGTAGGGGCAGTTGACAAGGGGGCTGGGGTGGGCTCAACTGAACAAGCTTTGGACAAGAGCTGGTTGCAGTGCAGAAGCAAGGCATGGGGGCTGCTTGGTTAGATAATGGGAAGGGTTTCTAGCAGTTCTGGGGAAAGGGCCTCCTGGCCAGGGGTGGAAAATGCCTTCTGTTTGGAACTGATAGCTATGAGGCTGGTGGCCACCCAGAAAGTGGTTTTTACTTTTTCTGTCTCATTACTAACTTGCTCTCAAAACAAATGCTTACTGTTGAGACTTCATGTATCAGCGGTCAATTTTATAACTGGAAGTTAACTCTCATCTGGAATACTATATTTGTTAAAGGAAAAATAATACAAATAGGCTAGATTAAAGCTCACATTTATGTTATTAAAACTCAATGGCCACAGCAATTACTTAGAATTTAGACCAACAAAGAGCTTTTTGAGGCAAGAAGTATTTTATTACTGACATTGTTTACAATTACCAATGCATGAGTTGCCTTTGTTATTGTTCTGAAGTCATTTTACAAACAATAGACCCTCTCATTGCCTGTGCCTGGGATGGAATGCTCCTAACACCAAGATCTTGGTAGGACACTGGCATTAGAACATAGGCCTGAAGAAGTCTCTGAAGCTCAGAGAGAGGGGATAAAAAGCTAAATGTCTTAAGAAAAAAAGAAGACATGGAAAGATTCAAAAAATAAGGTGGGAGAGAGAGAAAGCACATGTTTGTGTACATGCAAAATTTGATGATTAAGAAATAAAAAGAAGAATCTCTAAGCTGAAGAAAGACTTAAATCTATCAGACCGCATTGCACATTTATTTTAAATGTTGGTCTCTTTTCATTTTTCAAAGACAAACTATTAAACAACTTTCTCAAAAAAATAAGCTACCTAAAACAAACAAAAATCCAGAAGCATTTAAGACTTGTCTTTTAAAACACTAAATGTACATAGCATTTTAGTAAATAAAGTAAATCAAAGGCCTAGCCAAACTTTTATTTATGTATGACATAAGAAAAGAAATTCTTAAACTAAAAAGCATCTAGCAACAAACATTTCCTGAAAAAGTATTTAAGAATATAAAATTTAACTTAAGTATCTTTTAAAATGAGCAATAAACAAGTAGAATTTATTAAGAAATTCTGAAAATTCTGGCCCATAGCATGGAGGTTAAGGTGGCTGGATCCCACGTAGCTGGTTCTGCTGTTCAAGTCCTGGACCTGGAGACTTGGGAAACATGCTGGGCACATGCGCATGTGTGCCCAAAACCCCAAGGGGAAAATGGAGGAGGAAGGATTGCAGAGTGACCATCTCCCATGGCGTGGATGTGTGGGGTGTTTTCTCACCTCCCCTCTCTCTGTCTCTCTAACAAATTAAAAAAAGAAAGAAAGACACAGAAAGACAAAGAAAGAGAGAAAGAAATTCTGAGGAAACTCAGTTAGGAAATTTTCCAGCAGAAAATCATTTGAAGAAACAATGAGAGAAATTATATGCAAAACGAAGCAAACAAAAAACTTATAGATTCAAGAAACTCAACCACATGTAAAAAACTAAGTTCAAAGAAAAACAGACCTAAGCATATCGTTGTCAAAGTAGTGAAAAGCAAGGCAGAGAAACTCTTTAAATCAGTCAGATAGAAAATATGTGACACACAGAGGAACAATAGCAACTTCCACAAATTTTACACCAGAAAATAAAAATGGAGGCCATATTGAAGTGTTAAAAGAAAAAGAAAAATCAACTCTAAATTTTAAATTGAGAAAAACACTTCAAAAGAGAGGATAAAATAAAAGACAGTGTCATGTATATGAAAGCTGAGACTTCATTGCCAGCTAACCTGCAAAAGCATGTACTTCAGGTTAGGGGACCAGCAGGTGGCATGGTGGTTAAGGGTGCTGGAACTCCCACATGGCCGACAACAGTTCGAGTCCCGGACCTGGCAGCTTGCTTTCTCACTCTCTCTCTCTTCCTCTCTGGTTAAATTAAAATAAATAAAGTTAAATAAAATAATTCTTTCAAAAAAGAAGTTAAAAAAAAAAAGAATGTACTTCAGGTTGAATAAAAGTGATATCAGATGAAAACTTAGAATTAAAAGAAGAGTACCATGATAGTAAATAGTGGCTATAATGTAAGCATTATAGCTTTTGTTCTTATCATAATTTCCTTATCAAACAGTAGACTATTAAGAGAAAATGTAAATGTAATTATAGCTTTTGTTCTTATCTTAATTTTCTTATCAAACAGTAGACTCTTAAGAGAAAATGGTGTGGTGGTTAAAGTTGCTGGACTCCCACATGGCCAACCACAGCTCAAGTCCCAGACCTGGCGGCTTGCTTTCTCACTTTCCCTCTCTCTCTCTGTCTCTCCCCAGTCAAATTAATAATAATAATAAAGTTAAATAAAATTAAAAAGAAAAAGTAATAATACTGTAGAGTTTATAAATCTCTGTAGATACAAAAATATGATAAGGCAAGAGCTGTGGGTAGGTAAACATAACTTAACTGTTTTAGGGTACTACTTTTGTGAGGTAGGCGTTAAGTAGAAAGTGTGGAGTGATAAGTGGAAAGTAGCCAAGGAAACTGCAAAGTTGCAGGTATGAGGTGAGAATTAGAAGGATAAATGAACATTCTGTATGAAATATGAAATAGTGTCATATCGACTATAGACAGACTTTAATGTTAATAATAGTACATTTTAGCTCTAAACAAATAAAAACCTAAAATTTTTTTGTAAGTTATGTTTAAGAAGCCAAAATGGAAGAAAGCTAAAATGGAAGAATTGGAAAAGAATTGGCACAGTGACTAAGACACTGGACTCCCAGATGGCCACACGTCGTTTGAGCCTTGGACCTGGCAGCTGGAAAATCACTCCAGGTGTGCATGCATGCCCAAAATCTCAGGAGGAGAATGGAGGAGAAGGAACGGTGGTGTGGCCCCCTCTCCAGGGATGATTTCCCACTTTCCCTCTCACTGTCTGTCTCCAGTGAACACATGTGCCCTATGACAAAAACCCTAAAAAAAAAAAAAAAATAGGTAGACAAAAAGCCAGCAAGGCTATAGAAAATTTGAAGAAAAATAACCAGATATAACTGACATTTATAAACTCTCCTATCTAATAAATACAGAATACATAATCATTTCAAGTATACATGAAATATTCACTAAGATTATCTACTGAGCCATAAAACAAATACATTTAAAAGTATTAAGATCATACATACCGAGGCTTACAGGTGGCATAGTGGGTAAGGCACTCACTGGACTCCCACATGGCTTGAGACTCATTCTGGGCATGTGGGCTTCTATAACTAAAATCCCAGAAGGAGAATGGGATTGCAGAGTGGTCATCCCCATTGGGGGGTAATTTCTCACCTCCCCTCTCTCTGCCTCTTCTGTCTCTCTGGCAAGAACACGCACTGTATGACGAAAATCTTAAAAAAAAAAAAAAACCCACACAGAATATTCTTTTACCTCAGCAAAATTAATTTATATATCAATAATTGAAAATATACCTGCAATATTTATAAATATTTAGAAATCAGGACCAGCAGTTGGGGTAATGGCTATGTCGTTGAACTCCCATGTAGTGGACCCAGTAGCTTAAACTCATGCTGGGCGCATGTGCATGCATGCCCAAGATCCTGAGAGGAGAATGGAGGAGAAGGGATTGTGGCACCCTGGGGGTAATTTCTTGCTTTCTGTCTTTGTCTCTCTCTGTCTTTCTGGTGAGCACACATGCCCTATATATAACCCCATATTAAAAAAGAAATTAAAACAAAATTTTTGAACTAAATGATAATGAAAACAGAATATCAAAACTTGTAGGAAGCAGATAAAGAAAAGATGGAAGGAAAATATAAGTCTTTAAATGTTAACATTAGTAAAATAAAACCTCTAAAATCAATATTCTAACACTCCACTTATATAAAAGAAATTCATCACAAATTTAGTAGAAGGAAGAAAATAATAAAGATGAAAGTAGATATCAATGGAATAAAAAAAGATTTTTTTGAGAGATTTTTGGTGTAGGGTGTGTGCACTCACTGGAGAGACAGAAATACAGAGAGACAGAAAGTGAGAAATGACCCCCCAGGGGGAATGGCCATGCCACAATCCCTTCTCCTCCATTCTCCTCTCAGGATCTTGGGCATGCACACACATATGTCTGGCGTGAGTTTTAAGCCACCAGGTCTGAGACTCAAACCATAGCCAGCCATGTAGGTGTCCAGCACCTTAATCACTATGCCACTCACCAGCCCTGGAATAAAACATTTTAAAAAGAAGAAGTCAAAACAAGTCCTTTGAAGAAATCAACAAAATTGATAAGTCTTTTGCATGACTCATAAAGAAACAGATATGACATAAACTTTCAATACCAGGAATGAAAGAGAAGCCATCATCACTATAGAGTTTACAAAGACTAAAAGGGTAGTATGGAAATATTGTGGAAAACTTCATGCCAATATATTCAACAACTTAGATAAAATTAACAAATTTCTTGAAGGAGACAAATTATCAAAAGTGACTTTGCTGGCCCCACACTGCAGTGATTAAGCGCTGTGCGTTGGAAGCTGGATCCCACATGGCCAACCTTGGTTCAAACCCCAGTCCAAGTGGCTTGAAAAACACACCTAGTATGTATATGTGCATGTCCCAAATTCTGACAGAAAGGAAGAAAAGGAATTGAAGCATGACTGTGCCCCATTGAGGAATGTGCTCACTCTCTCTCTCTCTCTCTCTCTCTCTCTCTCTTTGTTGAATGCATACTTCGTTTATCTAAAAAGAAAAAAAAACTGACTCAGGGAATAAAATATCTGAATGTCCTCATTTTTACTAAAGAAGTTAAATTTATAATTTAAAAACTCTCACACAAAACTCTCCCAGATCGAGGGACCAGCAATTAGCGTAATGGCTATGTCGCCGGACTCCCATGTAGTCGACCGCAGTTCGAGTCCCGGACCTGGTGGTTTAAACTCACGCCAGGCGTGTGTGCATGCATGCCCAAGATTCTGAGAGGAAAATGGAGGAGAAGGGATTGTGGCGTGACCATCCCCCCTGGGGGGTGATTTCTCGCTTTCTGTCTCTCTGTCTCTCTCTGTCTTTCTGGGGAGCACACACACACTATAGCAAAAACCTCTCCAAAAAAAAATAAATAAATAAAATAACTCTCCCAGATCTATAACAGTTGTTTTCCATGGTGAATTCTATCTCTTAAGGAAGAAACAAAATTGATCTTAGCACCAGCTCTTTCGGAAAACAAGGAAGGAATGTATCATAACTAATTTTAGGTCAGTTTTACACTGATACCTAAACCAAACACATTATAAGGTAAAATTAGATGCCAATTATACCTCATAAACTTAGATGTGAAATTTTTCAACAAAATATTAACAATTGGGACCAACAGATGGAGTGATGCTTAAGGTGACTGGATCCCACATGGCCAACTGCATGGTTTCAGTACCAGATACAGCAGCTTGAAAAACACACTAGTCATATTATGTGCATGCCTAAATTCCCGAATGGGGAGTTGAAGAAGAGATTGTGACATGGCCATTCCCCATGGGCAGAAGGATGATTACTTAAACCACCCCCCAGTCTCTCTCCAATAAACACACACATCACTAACAAATTAAAAACTTTAATATCTTGTTTGCATATTGCATATTACTGCATTCATTATAATGTCTTCATTATATAATATATATATATTCATATATATAATAGATATCATATATAATATATTTCATATATAATATATAATGAATACATTACATAATATATATATATATTGAATACAGCAATATGTAAACAAGATAATAGACCATAATCAAGTGGGATTTTTTTAAAAGAATTATTTATTTAATTTATCTTTTTTCTTTTTTTTTTTTTTTTTTTTTTAATTTGCTACATACTCACAAGAGAGAGAAGGAAAATGAGAAAATAAGGTTCCAGGTCTGAGACTCAAACCATGGTCAGCCATGTGAGAGTCCAGTGCCTTAACCACCACATCACTTGTGGATTCATCAAGTGGGATTTTTTTTTTGAGAGATTTTTGCTATAGGGCTCGTGTGCTTGCCAGACAGACAGAGAGAGACATAGAGACAGAAAGCAAGAAATCACCCCCCAGGGGGGATGGCCATGCCGCAATCCCTTCTCCTTCATTCTCCTCTCAGGATCTTGGGCATGCATGCACACGTGCCCGGTGTGAGTTTTAAGCCACCGGGTCCAGGATGCAAACCGCGGTTGACTACTTGGGAGACCAGCGACATAGCCATTACACTAACTGCTGGTTCCCTCAAGTGGGAATTTTATATCAGACATTCTGAGTTAGTATAATAATTAAAAATCTATCAGTTTATTTTCAACCCAATTACTTTCAATGGGGTGAATGGATAAACAGATTATAATGTGCTCCTACAGTAGAACATTACTCAGCAACAAAAAAGAGCAATCTATTGATACAGGCAACAACTTAGATGGATCTTAAGGAAATGCTCAGTGAAAAAATTTGAAAATTTTACATATTATATGATTGCATTTATAAAATACTCTTAAAGTGATCAAATTGCAGTCATTAAGAAGAGACCATTGATTTCCAGAGAAGGGTATAATTACTAGATAATAATATGAGAGCATTTCTTTGTGGTGATGAAACTCTTATATATTCTGATTGTAGGGATAGTTACAGCAAATCTATATATGCAATAAAATTTTGTAGACTTACATGTGCACACAGGTACATGCACAGCTACACTAAGTCAATATAAAGATAAGTGAAATTCAGATAAGGTCTATAGTTGAATTATTATACTACTGTCAATTTTTGTTTTTTTCCAATGTACTATGGATGTTAAAAAGGGGAGAAGCTGGGAAAAGAGACAGGAACTGTCTTCTTTTTGTGTGTGTATGATTTGTTGTGTCTTAAGCTATGCTATATTTAAAAGTACTGAAAAAGATAAAAATAGGCCAACAACATATATGATTTGTTGTGTCTTAAGCTATGCTATATAAAAAGCACTGAAAAAGATAAAAATAGGCCAACAACATGGCCTAGTAGTTAAGGGAGCTGAGTCCCATATGGCTGACCAGGCACTTCAAGTTCCAGCCCCAGCAGCTTGAAAAGCACCAAGAACATATGTGTGCATGTTCAAAATTCCAACAGGATAGAGAAATGGAGGAGGAGGGATTCCTTTGGGGGTTTCTTTCTCCCTGTCCTATCTGTCTATCTCTAGCTGGTGAGCACACATACCCTCTAGCAATAAAAAAAGAAATGAAAAATACACAGTGTCACAAAAGAATTCAGTTGTAATAAATGCAGATATCAAAATAATAACAATTTTATGATAAAGTAAAAAATAGTGTAATTCAATATATTAACAGAATAAAAGAATAAAAATTAATTCTCTCATTAGAAGTAGATAACTGATAAAATTCAATACTTGTTCATGATTTACACTTGATCTTGGCCAAAAGGCTGAGAAGTGATCACTTCAATTTAAAAGACAATTCCCAGAAAAATAGAAATAGAAACTTTCTTAAAATTACAAAAAGCATCTATGCAAAAATCTCCTATAGCAAACATATTTTATAGTAAGAAAGACTGAATGGGTGTCTATAAATATTGGCAATAAAGCAAGGTGTACACTCTTCACACTACATCAAGGTGGCATATACACTGCCATTAAAGAAACTACTGGGTGCCTAAGCTGGTGCAATAAGTCTGGAAACAGAAAAGATATATGGATCAGAAAGGAAGAAGTGGCATTGTCTTTTCTGCAAAAGACATAGTCCTCTGTGTATAAAATTCTAAGAAAACTACAAAAAACAAACAAACAAAAATCCTATTAGAACTAATAAAGTCCAAGAATACAAGGTCAATGTGCAGAAAGAAAATAATAATGATTCTATATTTCTATTTATTAACAACATGCTATTAGAAGCTGGAAATGTAGGGCCCAGCTCATGGTGGTTAAGACAACTGAATTCCACATGTCCAAATGTGCAGTTTGAGTCCTGGACCTAGTAGCTTGAGAAACACACCAGGCATGTGCATACGCATGCTCAAATACCAAAAGGAGAAAGAAATGGAGGAGAAGGAATTATAGTCTCACCATCCCCCATTAAAGATGCTTTCTCACTTTCTCATTCTCTTCATCTCCAGTAAATGTATACCCCATCTAGAAAAATAAAAAAATAAGTAAAAAGAAGTTGAAATGTAGAAAAATACTATTTACAAAAGTATCATAAAGTATCAAAATGCTTAGGGGGACAGTTAATAAAACTGTACAAGATTCATATTTAAAAACTGCAAAACATCACTGAGAGAAATTGAAAATCATCTAAATAGAGATACCATGTTCATGGATCTGAAGATTCAAAGTTGTTAAGATGTCAATTTAAAAAAAAAAATTGTTCTTATATTCAATATGCTCTCAATCAAGTTTCCAGCAGTGTTTTCTAAAGAAACTGATAAACCAGTTGTAAAATTTGAGTGAAATTGCAAAGACCCAAGTATAGCTTAAATAATTTGAATACTCAGAACAAAGTTAAAGGATAGAAAAATCAATCAAGATATAAAAGACTTGAATATGACTATCAACTAACTTGACATAATTGACCTTTATAGACCATTCCCCACAATAGCAATAGGATATGCTTTCTTTTCAAGTAAACATAAACTATTTAGCAAGGTAGGCTATATTCTATTCTATAGAAGTCTTGATCCATTTGCAATGATTCAAGATATAAAAAAGATGTCTTTCGACCACAACAAAATTAAAATAGAAATTAATAATAGTAAGATAACCAGAAAGTTCTCAGGTATATAGAAAAATAGACTTCTAAAAAACTCATAAGTGGGACCTGCAGTTGGTATAATGGCTGTGTCACTGGACTCCCATGGAGTCGACCATGGTCTGAGTCCTGGACCCAGTGGCTTAAACTCACTCCAGGTGCGTGTGCATGTGTGCCCAAGATCCCGAGAGAATGGAGGAGAAGGGATTGCGGCATGGCCATCCCCCCTGGGGGTTGATTTCTCATGTTCTGTCTCTCTGTCTCTCTCTGTCTTTCTGGTGAGCGCACGCGCCCTATAGCAAAAACCTCTCCAAAAATAAAGCAAAAACAAAAAACTCATGAGTAAAATAAGAAATCAAAAGAGATTAAATTAGAATTTTTTATCTTTAAAGTTTTTATGAAACTGATATAGTTATTCCTATTTAATAGGTGAGAAAAATAATTCTGAGAGCTAAAGTGAACAGTTCAAAATCACATGACCAGAGTTTGCCAGAGTTGGAATATTATATAACTAGTCACTAATATATAACTGCTCCTAGAACCCAGGATATATTAAATTTTATTGGTAGTAGCAGCAGCTAGCATTTCTTATACAATTTCTAAATCAAGACACTTTTCATAGTACTTTACCTGTTTTGATTAGCTTTATTATTCAACTTAATTCTATGAAGTTGATTTATTGTAATTTTATAAATGAGGGCACTACAGTGATAAAAAGTTAAGCAGTTTGCTCAGTTAATGCCAGAATACTTGAATATTCTGATTCCAGAGTTTTCATGTTTAACTGGTATACTATATTGTCTTAAAAAGTTGGGGGAGGAGATAAGCAAATTTTGTTTTTAAAGTAACTAGTGTATTATTTTTTAAAAAAATTAAATATATATAAACGTAAAATATTAAAAACATAATATTTTGAAGAGAGGTTTTTGCTATAGGGTACGTATGCTCACCAGAAGCACAGAGAGAGACAGAGAGATAGAAAGCGAGAACTCATTCCCCGGGGGGATGGCCATTCCACAATCCCTTCTCCTCCATTCTCCTCTTGAGATCTTGGGCACATAGGCACACACGCCCGGCATGAGTTTTAAGCCCACCAGGTTCAGGATTTGAACCATGATCGACTACATGGTCATTATATTATGTCAACTGCTGGTCTATAAGCATAAATTTTTAAATATCTAAATTGAAATTTTAAATATTATTAATATATCTGACAGAAGAGATCTATGCATAAAGATCATTTAAAAATCAATATATCTGATTACATTAAAATTTTAATGTTTGTATCTCAAAAATTAAAAGATTTTTTTTAGTTAGAGATTAATGACCATAATATATAAATAGACTTTATAAAATATTTTTTTAAAAAACCATTTAATTCATTTTAATATAAAAACAGGCCCTAGATAAGAAGAAATGAAATGGCAGAAAAGTTAGAAAAGGCCACTAAACATATACCTCCCACTCAAAAAAAAGAAATCCTACTAGTAAAGAAAATAATGCAAATTTAAAACATTTTTTGTCAATTTTCACACTGCAAATATGATTCTGTTTGTTGTGCTTTTTTTGTTGTGTACAACTAATTTTCTGATCAACAGAAAGAATAGCTTTGCTCATACACTGCTTGTCAAAATGTCAGCAATGTAATTTTTGTCATGTTTAAACTAGCAATATGTATTTTAAAGTCTGGAAATATTTGCATTCTAAATTACGTAATGACAATTTTCTGAATTTATAATGAAGAAGTAATTGGGCCCAGATGCTGCTGTTTGGCAGGCTGCGGCCAAATGGGAGATCCAGGTTCGATTCCTGGCCCACTCTAACGCCCTGTGAGTAGCAGCTTATACTTGTATTCTGAGATACTCAGTAGGCAGGAAGATCACAACACAGAGAGACACTGTTTAAAAAACACCACACACACATATAAATATTGCTGATTTTCTCCTAGGCTTTGTTGTCTGGTTTTAAAGGTTTTTGTCCGGCCTTGAGCTATGGGTAGGTTCATGTACCTACTATTTGAACAGAATCCTAACCTGTTTCCTGGCTTTAAGTTTTAAGCAAAGTTCCTTAGCATTTCTTTGATTCACTAAAGTTAAAACTACTTTTCTTGAAATTACCAGCTGAACTTGCTATTGAAAGTAGTTAAATTATTTAAGAAATTGTGTGAACTATATATATATATATATATATATATATATATATTTGAAACTAGAAATGGAAAATTATTGATGAAAACATGCATAATTAAGGCACTATGCAGTATATTCCCGATGGGAAATCACATTTTGTGTTCTGTGATGATGCTTAAGGAATGCATGTAAATTAATTAATTTAAAAAATGTTTCAGGACTAGCAGTTAGTGTAATGGCTATGTCACTGGACTCCCATGTAGTTGACTGCGGTTCAAGTCCTGGACCCAGCAGCTTAAACTCACTCCAGGCATGCGTGTGCATGCCCAAGATCCTGAGAGGAGAATGGAGGGGAAGGGATTGCGGCATGGTCATCCCACCTGGGTGGTGATTTCTCACTTTCTGTCTCTCTGTCTCTCTCTATCTTTCTGGCGAGCACACGTGCCCTATAGCAAAAACCTCTCCAAAAAAAGAAAAAACAAAAGTTTAAAAAAAAAATGAAAACTGTTTTTCTTGAAATTTTTTTAAAAATAAGATTAAAAATACCTATTTGATGACTATAATAAGCTATATAGCCCCAGCTAGGTGCTACTTTATAATATGTTCATTCTACTCACTGAGGTTTATGCCAAAAATCAGACTTGTGTCCATGGATATGTATTTATCAGTGTGCTTGCTATTGAAAATATTTAATTAATTAAGATCTCTAGTGAATCAATAAAATGTGATGTGAAAAAGGCATAGAAAGCAACCATGGATACCAGAGACAGTGTAGGAGGAGGGTGGGAGATGGCAGAGGGTGAGAGATAGGGAATCAAGGATGGAAAAAAAAAAGCAAAATATACAGGAAACAAGAAATGGAAAATTGTTTGTTGATGATAACGCATATGTTAATGTACTTGACTGAGCCAATATACAGTGTATTCTGGATGGAAAATCTCAGTTTGTATGCTGTAATTATATATAGTAAATGAATGTAAATAAATAAATTTAAATTTTAAAAAATTACATAAATACATTGTCTTAAGATTTTAAATTAATTTTGTTCATAATAGAGAACACGTGCATCAGAGAAACACCCTTGAAAGAGTCTCATCCTGGTGCAATACCATTCCCCAGCTCTCCAGCTCAGCAGAATCTTGTGGCTGTGCATATGTACCCACTCTGTTTTCAGCCCATGGTTGGCCATGTTGCCTCCAGTACTGCAGTTCAGTTAGGTACTGAGTTTAAATAAACAAAATTTTAAAAAATGAACAATAAGAACTGTACACCAAGGTTTAATAAAGAGATGTTCTTGGTATAAAGTATGATAGAAAAAAGAAAAAAGAAAATAATCTATATGTTCAAAGATTGTCTAAACTATATATATATATATATATATAGAGAGAGAGAGAGAGAGAGAGAGACATTAAAAGCCATATTTTAAAATATTTTTATAAATTTTTAAGAAACAGAAATATACTGGTACAAGAAGATGGCGTAATGTTTATGTCGCTGGACTCCCACATAGTCAACTATAGTTCAAGTCCCGGACCCGGCAGCTTAAAACTCACATTGGGTGCATGTGTGTGCATGTCCAAGATCCCAAGAGAATAGACGAGAAGGGATTGTGGTATGGCCATCCTCCCTGGGGAGTGATTTCTCACTTTTTGTTTCTCTGTCTCTCTCTGTCTCTCTCTGTCTCTAAGGCAAGCACATGCACCATATAGCAAAAATCTGTCTAAAAAAAAGAACAGAAAAATGTTAAGTCTCTTTAATATATAAAAACTCAACATGTGTAGCACATGACACAATTATTTGTAAATAAAGCAAAAAGGAAGCACATCTATGGAGGATCAGAATCAAAACTGCAATGCTTATCTTTGAGTTATGATATTTTAGGTATTATTTTTTCCAATTTTTTTTTACTATAACTCTTTATTACAATAATAGTAATAATAATAATAATAGAAGATAAATTCTTGTAAGTCCTCATTCAACTCATACCCTCCTCCTGGGAATGGAGTGATACTTTCTCTCATGATATTAGCTTAGAAAAATAAAACATCCATAACTCAATTATTTCATCATTCCTGTCTCCAGCCAGATTGAACCTGACCTTAAATTGACAATAATCTTAGAGAAATAAGATATAATCTATATCCCCTGCCTGGGAACCAGAGATTTTTTAGAAGAATTTCTGAGGAATCCAAAAAGGCTGCAACCATCCTATGGATAGATTACTGGTTGGGATGGGTGTGCTAAGAGTAACCCAATGCCATGGTGGGGAGGCAGACAAGGAATGAAAGATAGCTACAGCTACCTCCAGCCCACACGTCGGTCCAGGCAGGAATTTTCAAAGCATTTGTACAGGTGAAAGAAAGAAACTTATCATTTATAGACTTTTTTGATGTATACTTCTTTTATATACTTTTGAAAATGCAAGAGTGTTTGGCCAGTTTCTTTTTTGGATAAAAGGATAACAAAAGGGATAGACTGGTGCACCGGGATCTCAGAGGGCAAATGTTGCAACAAGATCTTAATCGATTTGCCAAGTGGCTTTAGTGACAGGCCCTCCAGCAACCAATGAGGATGAGAAATGGAATCTATTAGTGGAGTTAAAGCATCCCCGATTTCTGCGGATGACAGCCAAGTGTTTGCCTTTCTCTATGAACATTAAATCATTCTCAGATGAGAGAGAGGGACAGGGGAGGAAATGAGAGAATATACACAGTGCTAAGAAAAAAAAAAAAAACTTACTGTGATTGCTTTATCTTGGAAATGACATTGAGAACGCCAGAAGTTCCAGTTAAAAATACCTGGAGATTTATTTTTATGAATTTTTAGCCTTAGGAATTATTTATAGGGCAACTCTTGAGACCAAGTCATGATTTACCATGGACTATGAGACTGTGTCTATGTTCTAAAGCTTTGAGAATACAGTATCCATTTTTTTATTATGTCTATGGCTGTGAAAAGGAATGCTAAAAGTAATCAGTGGAAACTGTCATATTAATTCATAGGCTTGCCTGCTCCAAATTAGTGCTGTTTCACCTGTGTGTCTAGAGCTTCTTGGATTTATCTATCTTAACTTTCTGGCATTGTTAGCTCTTGTGCCATGCATTACATCGAGTTGAAAACATGATTTTGTTCGTGTGAAAAAGAAAAATCTGGTCCTTGCAGTAATTAGCTTAGTGCCACTGATCCTTGTAACACACCAGAGTGATGAAGCATCCCCCACAAGTACATTAAGCTTATAGGCGATCAGTAAATCTATAGAGTTGGTCATGCTGAGATAGTTCTTGACGATGACAGAAAAACCTCAGCACCAGACAGAGGCAAATGAATTTATCACTCACCAGAGCCAAACCGTTGCTATCTCCAGACACATATGCCTGTCATAAACTTCTAAGTCCAGTGTCTTTTTTAAGTAGGCTTGTGATGCCTGACAATTTATCTAGTTGTCCTCCTATCATTCAGGCTTTGCAAGTGAAAAATAATAATAATAATTTATACTATTGTGGTCACGGGCATTTTACAAATGTAATTGTCAGTTATGATTTCCTCCAAAACCTTGCATGTTTCCAATAATCATTTTCATAAAAGTGGTAGAATGATATATTGCACAGGCCAGCTACGCTCAGCTAACATGCCAGGAGCTATATCATTTCAGTAGCATGTTGTTATTGATGTTTGTTAAAGGTGCACTCCTGGCTTTTATTGTTGGATTGCATGCTATTCTCAATTCACAAAAGTGGATCCACCCACTCAGCAGTTAACTGCTGATAAGATGCAGTCATGAACATGGTTCTGCCCACAGTAGGTTCCATTAGCCGGCATTTTGAGTTTACTTTAGCCACATAAAGGATTCTTTTTACTATGAAATCTACATTCCAAATTTATTTTCAGATGAACTGCCTTGTTCTCTTTGCCCTCAATATGGGTAGCTACATTTACAATCTGAAGTCCCAAGTATGCCCTTTCAGAGCTCAGAAAGTGATCTCTTAGCCCTGATCATGGATTTCTGGTTTCTGGTTTCTGTGCTTTCATTTCACAAGTATACCCTAGTAAGTCTCACACAATGCAAAAGATGTGCTCTCGCCACTGGGGGAGAATGTGTGTGCATGGTGGAGGAGGTTTTGTAAGTCAAAATAAAACATTTGGAAGGGTAGTGTCTTGATCTATTTTGTGCTGATCTAATAGCATGTCTGACGCCGGGTAATTTACAAACAACAGAATTTTATATCTCACAGTTTCATAGGCTAGAAAGTCCAGCATCAAGGAACTAGCAGAGTCAATGTCTGGTGAGGACCACACTCTGCTTTAAAGATGGCACCTGCAACCGCACCCTTCAGGAGGGCGGATGCTGTGTTCTCATGTAGTGGGAGAGCAATCGAGCCAAACACAGCATAAAGCCTCTTTTACCAGGGCTTTGATCCTATTTACAAGGGAAGAGCCCTCATGAGCTAATCACCTCCAAAAGGCCCCACTTGTTCATATCAACACACTAGACACTGTTTCAATACCTGAAATGTTTTAATTTCATTTTTAATTCAATCACTATACCATTACATCATACCACATGAATTTTCCCATCATGAATACCCTGTATATTAGTCCAAAAGTATTACCATTATAATCTACAGATAATTTTCCAGTTTTGTTTCCCTTAAATGTTTTTCTTCTTTCCTTTCTCCTTGATTCCCTCCCTTTCACCCTCTCCCATTTCCTATTCTCCTTCCACACAGTCTCTGGTATCCACAGTTCCTCGCCATGCCTTTATACCTTCCAGTCTTCCCGTTTCGGCCATGGAGTGCAGACGTTCAGGATATAATGAGTGGGGATGTACAATGCCTCTTTTTCAGTCTGACTTGCCTTGCTTAGCAGTGAACCTTCCATATTCATCCACTTTCTATCAAATGCCAGTGTCTCATTTTTTTATGGTTGAGTAATATTGGGCAGCGTATATGTGTCACACTTTTTCAATTCACTTATTCCTTTATGGACATTTGAATTGGTTCCATGTCTTCAGAATTGTGAATCATACAGCAATAAACATGGATGTGCAAGTGTTTTTTCTGACTGAGTGTATTCCTATCCTTTGGGTCAATACCCAAAAGTGGAATTGCTGAATCATATGATAGTTCTATTTGTGAGTCTTTGAGGAACCTCTATCTTGTTCTCCACTGTGGCTAGACTAGACTAATTTATATTCCCACCAACAGTTGTAAGAGGATTCCCTTTGCACCACAGTCTCACCAGTCCTTATGCTTTATATTTTTAGTCTTAGCCATTCTTTCTTTTTTTTTTGGAGAGGTTTTCGCTATAGGGCACGTGTGCTCGCCAGACAGACCGAGAGAGACATAGAGACGGAAAGTGAGAAATCACTCCCCAGGGGGGATGGTCACACTGCAATCCCTTCTCCTCCGTTCTCCTCTCGGGATCTTGGGCATGCATGCACACGCGACCGGCGGGAGTTTTAAGCCACCGGGTCCGGGATGTGAACTGCAGTTGATTATGTGGGAGTCCAGCGACATAGCCATTACACTAACTGCTGGTCCCTGTTTTGGGGTTTATTTCTAGGATTTCTATTCTGTTCCATTGGTCTATATGCCTGTTTTAGTGCCAGTACCATACTGTTCAGATTACTATAGCTTTGTAATCTATTATGGGGTCAGGGAGTGAGATGCTTCCCACTCCACTTTTCTTGCACAATATTGTTTTGGAAATATGGAGTCTTTCATGATTCCAGACAAATTCTACTTTTTTTTTTAAGTCTGTGAAGAATATCTCTGGTAATTTGGTTAGGATTGCATTAAACATGAAATTAATTTGGGTAGAACTGACATTTTGATTATATTAATTCTTCCAATCCGGGAACATAAACTGTCTTTCCACTTTTTCTATCATTTTCAATTTCTTCCTTTTCTTTTTCATAATTTTCCCTGTAGAGATTGTTGGCTTCTTTGGTTATGTTTCTAGGTATCTTATACTTTTTCTGGTTAGTGTAAATGAGATTGATTTCTTCTGTTCTAGCTCAGTCTTCTCATTGTTGGTGTATAGAAATGCTATAAATTTTTGGATGTTGATTTTGTGTCTGGCCACTTTACTGTATTCTTTATGACTTGCAGGAGATTTTGGGGGGATTCTTTTGAGTTTTTTGTGTATATAATCATGTCATCTGCAAATACAGATTATTTCACTTCATTTTTCCCTATCTGAATGCCTTTTATTTATTTATATCTTTTTGAGAGGTTTTTGCTATAGGGCATGTGCGCTTGCCGGAAAGACAGAGACAGAGAGACAGAAAGCAAGAAATCACCCCCCAGGGGGCTGTGAAGAATATCTCTGGTAATTTGGTTAGGATTGCATTAAACATGAAATTAATTTGGGTAGAACTGACATTTTGATTATATTAATTCTTCCAATCCGGGAACATAAACTGTCTTTCCACTTTTTCTATCATTTTCAATTTCTTCCTTTTCTTTTTCATAATTTTCCCTGTAGAGATTGTTGGCTTCTTTGGTTATGTTTCTAGGTATCTTATACTTTTTCTGGTTAGTGTAAATGAGATTGATTTCTTCTGTTCTAGCTCAGTCTTCTCATTGTTGGTGTATAGAAATGCTATAAATTTTTGGATGTTGATTTTGTGTCTGGCCACTTTACTGTATTCTTTATGACTTGCAGGAGATTTTGGGGGGATTCTTTTGAGTTTTTTGTGTATATAATCATGTCATCTGCAAATACAGATTATTTCACTTCATTTTTCCCTATCTGAATGCCTTTTATTTATTTATATCTTTTTGAGAGGTTTTTGCTATAGGGCATGTGCGCTTGCCGGAAAGACAGAGACAGAGAGACAGAAAGCAAGAAATCACCCCCCAGGGGGGATGGCCATGCTGCAATCCCTTCTCCTCCCTTCTCCTCTCAGGATCTTAGACACACACGCACACACTTCCGGCCAGTTTAAGCCTCCGGGTCTGGGACTCAAACCACGGTCGATTACATCTGAGTCCAGAGACATAGCCATTACACTAACTGCTGGCCCCCTGAATGCCTTTTATTTTATGCTATTATTTGAATGCATTGTCTAGGACTTCTAATATAATATTCAAAAAGAGTGGAGAAAGTGAGCAGTCTCATTTGTTCCTGCTGTTGGTGGAAAAGTTTTCAGTTTTCCCCCATTCAGTGTAATGTTAGCTATAGGTTTTTTCATATATGGCTTTAATTGTGTTGAGAAATGTCCCTTCCATGCCAATTTTGCTGAGAGTTTTAATCATGAAGGGATGTCTCACTTTTATCAATTTTTTCCTGCATTGTTTGATATGATCATGTAGTCTTTATCTTTCTGTTAATATGGTAGATTACATTTATGTTTTTGCATATGTTAAACCACCCTTGCATTGTTGGAATAAAGCCTACGTGGTCATGGTGTATAATCTTTTTTATGTGCAGTTAGATACGATTTGCTAGTATCTTGTTCAGAACCTTTGCATCTATATTCAGCAGGGATATTGGTCTGTAGTTTTCTTTTTCTGTTATGTCCTTGTCTGTTTTAGGGATAAGTTTGACGGAGGCTTCATAAAATGAATTTGGGAGGGTTTGAATCTTTAGAAATAGTTTGAGTAGAATAGGAGTTAGCTCTTCTTTAAAGGTTTTGTAGAATTCAGAAGGAATCAGGACCTGGGCTTTTCTTTGTTGGGAGACTATCTGTTACTGATTCAGTCTCGTTGCTTTCTATTTAGGCTCTCCATGTCTTCCTGATTCTACCCTGGTAGGCTCTATTTGTCCAGGAATTTTTTCATCACATCCAAGTTTTGTTTGTTGGTGTATAGTTGCTCATAATATTCTCTCATGATCATTTATATTTCTGTTATTTCTGTTGTAATAGTGTCTGCTTCATTGCTAATTTATCTGGTTCCTTTCTATCTTCTTCTTAATTAGTCTAGCTGATAGTGTGCCAATTTTTTCTTCTCAAAGAACCATCTTTCAGTTTCATTTATTTTCTGTATAGTTCATTTACTCCCTATTCTAGTTATTTCGGCTTGAATCTTTATTATTTCTTTTCTCTTGGCACTTTTGGGGTTATTTGTTGTTGTTTTTTCTGATTTCCTGAGGTGTTTTGGTTATTTTGCCTATTTATCACTTTTAGTCTTTTTCTTATGTGCACCATTTGCTATGAACATCCCTCTTTTGACTGCTTTCACTGTTCCCATAGGTTATGGAAACACATGTACTCATTATCATTGGTTTCAATGACTCTCTTGCTTTCAGTCTTAATATTTTCAGTGGTTGTAAAGTAATTCAGAAGTACGTTGTTTAGTTTCCATATGTTTTTGTATTTTTGAAGGTTTTTCTGAAGTTAATTTCAAATTTAATTCCATCATGGTCAGAGAAGTTGCTGGATATAGTTTCTATCCTTTTGAATTTGTAAAGGCGTTTATTGTACCCTATCACGTAGTCGATCTTCAAAAAGGTTCCATGCAGGGGTGAAAAAAAAATGTGCATTTTGTGGTTGTTGGGTGGAAGATTTGATAGATGTCTGTCAAATCATTTGATTTATGGTATCTTTTAGATCCTATACCTTTTCACTTTTTTTTTTTTTTCTGGCTCCATGATCTGTCTAAAGAAGATAGGGGATTTTGAGATCCCCAATGATTAGTGTTTTGCTCCTAGATCTAGCAGTCTCTTCCATGTATTTGAGTTCTCCCAAGTTGGATGCATAGAATTTATAAGTATTATATCTTCTTGGTGAATTAGCCCTCTTAGTACTATATAACACTCTTCTTTGTTTCTTTTTATAGTTTTTTGTCTTAAAGCCTATTTTGTCTGACATCAGTATTAGTTCTGTTTGCATGGAATACCTTCTTCTAGCCCTTCACTTTTAGTTATGTATGCTTTTATCCATGAAATTCATTACCTGTAAGCAGCAAATAGATGGTTTCTGTTTTTTTTGTTTTTTGGGTTTTTGTCCATCCAGCCAGTCTGTATCTTTTTATTGGACAATTTAACTCGTTAACCTTCAATGCTTTTACTGATATTTGCAAACTTATCCCTGGCATTTCATTAACCACTTTCTTGGTTGTTTTTTTGTTCTCTTGTTTTTGTTTGTCTCTCTTCAGTTTTCCTCGTATAATACACTTTCCAGTACTTCTTAAAGAGCTGGTGTAGTGCTGGTAAATTCTTTTAGGTTTTGTTTATCTGAGAATATTTTTTATCTTTTCTTCCCATTTGAAGAATAATCTAGTTGAGTATAGTATTCATGGTTAAAATTGTTTTTCTTTTATAATTTTGAATATATCTTGCTATGTTTTCCTTGCTTGCACTGTCTTCATTGAGAGGTCCAATGTTAGCCTATTGGAATAACCTTTGTAAGTAACTTGACATTTCTCTCTTGTCACTTTTTAATCTTGTCTTTGTGATTTCAACCAATCTGGCTATGCTATTTCATAGATAGGGTCTTCTTTGATTGATTCTATTTGAGATCATTTTTATTCCTTTTTTCCTTTTTTTTTTTAATTTATTTTATACATTTAGGTCCTTTGTGTTTCCCGGGTCTATGTTTGAATATTTCTCTAGATTTGGAAAGTTTTCTTCAAGTATTTCATGGAATAGATTCTTGATGCCCTTATTAGATTCTTCACTTTCTGGAATATCAATTATTCATATGTTTGTGTGTTTAATAGTATCCAGTATTTCCTGTATGTTCTCCTCATTTTGGGGGATTATTTTTTCATTCTTCTTGGTGATTTTGTCTAAGTCAGAGATTTTTGTCTTCTAGATCCAAGATTTGATCCTCTACATGATCTAATCTGCTATTAATACTTTCAAGGGAGGTTTTGATTTCCTGTATTACAGCCTTCACCTATAACAGTTCTGTTTGATTCATTTTTATAAAGTCTATCTCCTCCTTCAGATCATGGAAAGACTTCCTCATCTCCTGGAGTTCATTGTCTCTTTTCTCTTGCATCTCATTTAGTTTTTGTCACTATAAATATCCTGAAATCTTTTTCTGACATTTCTGTGAGTTCTATAGTGCTGTCTGTGTGTGATGAGGAGTTGTTCTCTTCCCTTGAAAGAGATATTTCCTTGATTTCTCATATTTCTTTCACCTCTGTTCTGTTTTTTGGTCATCTGATAGGTTATATGTTTCTTACTAATTTCTTGGAGTTGATTCTGTAACATCAGGGAGGATTCAGAAGAGCTCTACTTCTCAGGTGTGTTCTTCAGAAAGGGCCTCATCTTTCAATCAGAGAAAGGTATATGTTGGCAGCTTGAAGTGGTTGATTCCTCCCCAGAATCTCAAGATAAGGTATACCTGGGGCTGAGCTGGAGGATTTAACTAAAGGCAGAAATATAGTGCATCACACAGGCCAGTAAAATATGAAATCTCAAAGGACACCAGGTATTCCAAAAGTCACCAGTGGGGGGAGGTGAACCATGGTCTCTCTGAAGCTCTATCACTTTGTCCCATGTGGCTGGCTCAGCACTCAACACCTGAATCTTTGAGGAAACTATCAAAGCACAGCAAACAGAATATAAATAAAACTATTAACAGTAATCGATTTTGAGGAGTCGGACTGGGAGAGAGTAGTGTGAGAAAAAGGAAAGTCTCACTTTTCACTCTATCTTTTTTCTAATGTTGCTACAATTCAATCATTCAGTGGATCTTTATTGAACCCCTGCTCTGTGCTGGGCAACTGCTAAACATCAAAAAAAAAAAAAAAAAAAAACAGAGAGGCCAGCAGGTGGTATAGTGGTTAAGGCACTGATTCCCCCATGACTGCCACAGTTTGAGTCCCAGACCCAATGGCTTGAAAATCATGATGGGCATGCCTGTGTACATGCCCAAAATCCCAAAAGGAGAATGAAAGAGAAGGGATCATAGCATGGCCATCCCCTTGAGGATTCTCATATTCCCTCTCAATGTCTCTCTTTTGGAGAAACATACATACCCTGTAACAAAAAACAAAAGAAGAAGAACAGAGACCACTGATCTCTGTGAGCTTACTTTCTAGTGGGAAATAAAAGGAGTAAACACAAACATAAATAAGTACATTTGATAAATACTCATTGGAAATACGACAATGAGAAAAGCAAGCAGTCCATAGGGACCTACTCTGGAGACAGTTCACAAAGAAAAGCCTCTTGTAGGAGATAATGTTCATGCTAATTTTTATCTATGAGGAGGAATCATTGTTCCAGAAGAAGGAATGATCCAGACAGGTGACAGCACAGAGGCTGGAAGGGACAGTTATTGGAGTGTGCAGGGAAGTGCTGAATGCCAGGGTCTTGGAGGTTAGAAGTGAAGGGGAGGTAAACTGAGCTGAACTGGGGAGGTGAGTCAGGAGCCGCTACCACACAACCTTTTGGGACATACAAAAAGCTTGAATTTTATTCAAAGAACACACATCTCTTTTGAAAAGTGCTTCCTGAGAAAGAAAGTCTCCCAGCCCCAGAAATGACTTAGGATTTGAAGCATTTGCATTGGCACCCCTATTTCTTGGGATGAGTCTTGGGAGGGAGGTACAGACCATAGGACAAAAAGCCATTCATTTTGTGAAGCCCAAGGAGAGTCTCTAGTTGGCCTCCAGGGCCGGGCTGATTTGACCATGCCTTGTGGGTCACTACTGTTCCTAGTGTCTGAACCCAATGTGAACAGTCCTGGTACTTTCTGAGTTAGTAATTTGACGAAGACCATTATCATGTAGATTTCAATTGGAAGATAAGTTATTTCATCTACTCTTGTGAAAATCAGGTGTTCAAACTGATTACAACCCTCCTCTCCCGTGAATGTCATTGGAGCCACCAAGTACGGTCATATAGCCCATAAAGTTTTCAATCAACAATGACTTCACATAGGATGGTGGTCCCATAAAATTACAATGAAGCTGAACAATTCCTCTTGCCCAGGACTTGGTAGCTGTTCTAACACTGCAGAGCAACACCTTACTCATGTGTTTATGTGATGCTGGTGTAAACAAACCTTTTGCACTGCCAGTCATATAACGTATAGCACATGTGATTATGTATAGCACATAATACTTGATAATGACAATAAATGACTATGTTTCTGGTTTATGTATATGTTGGGTTATCAGAAAAGTAATGATGTGGTTTTCTATGCAAAAATGTGTCATGACTTTCCTAGCAATCCAGTACTATGCTACACATTTTATTATTACGTTAGAGTATACATAGTCTACTTAAGTATTTATTTTAAAAGCTTACTGTAAAACAGTAGGCCATGTTATACTAGCAGGAGCCTCATATATCTCATGTTTATTGTATCTCTGGATTGCATCATTTTCTTGTATACTTTGTCTAATCTTATGTTACATTGTTCATCATGGCCTTTCCAGTAGGACCAGAAGACAGTGATACTGTATGGTGATCCCTACATCCCTACGTCAACTTGTGTTGCCTAAGCCAATGTGTATTTCTATCTTTGTTTTTAACAAAGAGGCTTAAAATGTAAGAAAAAAACATTGATAGAAAAAAGCTTATAAAATAAGCACAAAAAGGGGACCAGCAAGTGGCATGCTGGTTAAGGTGCTGGATTTCCACATGGCCATCTATGGTTCAAGTCCTGGATCTAATGGCTTACTTTGCCTCTCTCTCTCTCTGTCTCTCTCTAGTGAGCATACATGCCCTATAGCAAATAATAATAACAAGAAATAAAATTAAACAATTTTTTTAAAGCACATGAAGAAAGAAAACACTGGGCTAGCTGATGGTTAAGGCAGCTGGATCCTACATGGCCAACTCTGTGGTTCAAATCCCAGTGGCTTGAGAACACACTGAGCACATGTACATACCCAAATCCCAAGAGGAAAATGGAAAATAAGGGATTGCAGGATGGCCATTCCCCTGGAGGGTGATTTCTCACTTTCTTTTTCCTATGTCTCTCTTTAGCGAGTGCACATACTCTAATGGCAAAAATCTAAAACTAATGATAATATTGGGGTTTCAGAAGTCATATTTTTTCTAAGCAAAAATGCATCATGACTTTTCTGACAACCCAATAGGAATATGAAAGAACAGAAACTGTGTTATTACAAGAGTCAAAAAGTTTTAAATGTTAAAGTTTATAAAATAAAAAAGTTACTAGGATGAAATTATTATTTTTATTATGATTTGTTATTAAAGAAAAAATGGGTTTTATAACTGTAGTGCAGCCTAAGTGTGCAGTGTTTATGAAGTCTGTAGCAGTGCACAGTAGTGGCCTAGGCATTCACATTCACTCACCACTCACTCACTGACACACAGAGCAATTTCATCCTGTAAGCTCCATTCATGGTAAATGCCCTATGTGGGTGTAACCTTTTTATTTCATGCCAACTTTTAACTGAAACTCTTCCATGTTTAGATACACACATACTTTCCATTGTGTTAAAATTGCCTACAAGACTCAGTACAATAACATGTGGTAAAGGTTTAGAGCCTAGGAGCAAAGCCTACACCACAGAGCCAAGGTGTGTAGTAGGCTAAACTGTCTAGGTTTGTGTGAGTGTCCTCTGTGATGTTTGTACAGTTTCTCAGACTAGATCCTCATAGTTATGCAATACATGACCGAACCTGGACTATTTTCCTATGCACTTACTAACTGATGACAGAGCTTAATGGAGTTCAGCTAGGAGAGGACACAGGCAGTCATACGACTGGCCATGGCTTGAGTCATGGGTCCAGTGACTTGCAAAACACAGTAGGAGCACATGCATGCTTGCCCAAAATCCTAACAGTATGGAGAAATGGATGACAAAGGATTGCAGCACGACTATGCCCCAATCAGGGATTGCTTTCTACCTCTCCTTCACTCTCTCTGTCTCTCTCTGGCACTTGTTCTCTTGCAAAAACAAAAACAAAAACAAAACAAAACCTTCCCGTATGGCTTATCCTCAAAGAGCTTTGTGTCTGGCCCCCTAATTTCTCATCTTAATGAACTTTGTCTGAGAAGAGACTCTTTAAATTCCCCCTACCCTTGCTTTTCTCAGAAACTCTTGGACATAGGGACACTCATCAGATCATATGGTCTGAAAGACTCCTTCTAGCCTTGACCTGTGGTAGAACTGTCTTTGTGGTCTCATAATTGAGCTCAAAGCAGAGAATGAGACCCAGCATCTGGGAGGTCCCTGGGAGGAAGGGCTTTTAACTGCCATTCTTTCTACAGTGTTATGGTTGGAAAAGAGAGGCTGTGAAAATGATACCATTGATTTTCCCTATTTATTTTCTCTTCAAGGCATTCATATTAAATTTGCTCCCTCTTCAGATCAAACGTGTCTGTGGGAAGCAATACTTAGAACAAGAAACTACCCAAGTCTGCCTCTCTGAAGAGTGGTTCTCTGAGTTAGAAAGACGGCACATGGACACATTGCCAGTGACTCTCCTTAGAGCGCAGCCTAAAGGAAGTTCTTCTATAACCTCATCTTCAAGGTGCTTTTGGCAATAGCAAAATGGCTTTTGACAGCAGTTGGTCTCCTGTATTTATGTACTAAGTTTCTGACTGCCTCATGGATCAACACTTTAGCTTTACCATGAGTGTGCAGTGGAGTGGATAGGTAAATATATCCAACCCTCAACATTGCAAGTTGCCCTTCAGTTTACCATAATATTCTGAGGTTCCAGAGGAAAAGAAAATGTTAATGTTTACACCAGTCAAACAGAAAAGTTAACATTGCTGGGGCCAGACAATGGTGAGGCAGTAAAATGTGATAGTCCATGAGGTTCACTCACATGGGAAGATTCTGGGTTCATATCCAGAGACTTCCCTGATTATACCAGGCATACGCATGCTATGGGCATGCTTTTGCTCTTGCTCATGGAGAAAATAATAAACTTTTTTTAAAAAGAAAGAAAATGGGACATTACTGTTTATACAATCTGTAATATTAATGGTAAAGCATAAGTCACAATTCTATTTATTCTCTGAATGACTGGATAATTAAGATTTCGTTTTGTTTTTTCAAAATAGAAGCTGGAGATAATGAAAGACACGCACACCGTATCTTCTGACCTACCTTTGGACAACCTCTCCCTACCTGTATCATTCTCTCTCTCTCTCATCTCTGATTTTGCCTCATATATGATCTTGCCACTTATGGTTGGAGGGCTTTGGAACCTCAGAATTTTCAAGACTCTAAATCCCTGTGTTTGGTTCAACTTCTATTCTACCCAAGGTGCTACTGAGCCATGGAGGTTGTCAATCCATCAGTTCTGTCTGACTTGTATTTTGCAGAAGTGATTGAAAACGTCAAATGATTAAAGGATGAGAGTATGACTATCAGCTTACTGAGTAAATACAAGGCTTGCTTGGGGGAGCAACAGGTGGCTTGGTGGTTAAGAGTGCTGGATTCTCACATGACCAACAACGGTTCAAGTCCTGGACCTGGCAGCTTGCTTTCTCACTTTTTCTTTCTCTCTCTTTCTCTGTCTCTGTCTAGTCAAATTTAAAAATAATAATAACAAATAGAATTAAATAAATAAATAACCCCTTAAAAAAAAAATACAAGGTTTGGCCAACCAGCCAAACCAGATGAGTTTTCAAAATTTATCACCTGCCACAGCCAGCACAAGGAACCCAACCTGGAGATTTATCTAAAAGTTTGAGGTACAAGGGTCTGATTATAGGATTTCCGAGGAAGGAAGGATACGGAGGCATTAGCACTAGAGGTGCAACATTGCAACCTGTCACCCTCTGTTGTCTGAGAAATAGGCAATGCATGTCACCTGGACAGTAGCACAAATCTTTTCCCATTTTTTGTAGGGTCTGTAGGTATAATAGGTTAGGGTTAGGGAGTATGGACCAGCCCAGTTCTGTAAGAAGGCTGAAAGAAAGAAGAACCACACTCCCTCCCTTCAACTCTGGTGTTCGGACTTGAGCACACGTGTGCTCCTGGAGGGGTAGGTTTGGCAGGGTTTATGTAAACACACCTGAATGTGTCTTCTATGAGTCTACTAATCTGTTTCAAAGCTGTCATGTAACTTACAGCTTCTGATTTTTCAGGGCTCTGAGTGATTAATTGGAAGACATTTTAGGCAATGTTTAAGGCACTTTTGGCCAACAGAAACAAACTGTGAGCCACAAATGCATTTGGCTGATGTCATTTTTAAGCTTCAAGTAGCTATATTAAAAATAGTAAAAAGAAACAGATGAAATTAATTTTTAAAGTACATCTTAATGCAATACACTCAAAATATTATTTCAACATGTCAACAATATAAATTTTTTTTCTATGAAATTCAGCTTTTCTTTGTAATAACTTTCAATCCAGTGAATGTATTTTACATTCCGAGCACATCACAATTCAGACTAATCACATTTCCAGGGCTTGGTAGCCACATGTGGCTATCATATTGGAAAGTGTAGTTCTAATCTGTTATTGATACCATCAGACTTGGACCAGCAGGTGGAATGGAGGCTAAGGCACTGGACCCCATATGGCCAACTGCACAGTTCGAGTCCCAGACCTGGCGGCTTAAAAACTTACCAGCTGCATATGCACACATGCTTCAGATCCCAAGAGGAAGTGGAGGAGAGATTGCAGCTTGACCATCCTAGGGATGAAAGAAAATTTCTCACTTTGCTCTCTCTGTCTCTCTCCAGTGAGCACACATACTCTATAACAAACTATATATATATGTCAGAAAAACCATGTCATATTTTTCTTTTTTTCCTATGCAAAAATGCATCATGACTTTTCTACCATATACATATATCACCAGATTTAAAAACCGAAACAAAAAAAATTGCCAATACAATAAAAGGTCACACTGATAAAGAATAATTGTATAAGATGTCATCAGTGACAGAGTTTAATGTTCCCCAAGCACCTTAGGGATGAAAAACATTCAGTGTCTCACTGGTGCCTTGGATATTTTAACTGGAAACTCCCAGGTGCTCTCTCCTCCTCTCTTTCTCCCCCTCCAGTCTTTCTTCTCCTCCCTTTTTCTTCCCAACTTAGCTGGTCCTTTCTTGACTTCATCACAGATAAGCGGCCTTGTATTTTCTAAGCTCTTGCCTTCAGACATAGAGATTGTAACATCTGTCAACAGTTGGCACCAAAACTAGACAGAACACATGACAGACTATAGCAGTCAGATATGACATCCAGAGATAACAACAAAACAAACCACAGACCAACAGATGTCCTGTCCCAACATCACCCTCATTACCCAACCATAGCTCCCTTTCCCTAAGTCCCAATAAAAGTTCTCTGTCCCTACCCTTCAGTGCTAATGCAATGCTCTGCATCTGGCCCCTCTGCACTGTCAGAAACTAAATGAATTCTCTATTGACTTTCCTTGTGAGTTTGTGAATTCTTTCACAGTCTGCTACCAAGACCACCCTATCATATTGCAGGGATCACTCGATAATAGGGTCTCCAGAAGCTCCAAACCCATGTTGGGACTGCTTATCCACAGAGTTGAAAAGTGACTCAAAGGCTTTTTCTCATTCTAAAACAAAACAAACAAACAAACAAACAAAGCTTTGTTTTGAACAAACGAATTGAAAAGAATGAGCTACCATTTGTTAAGATAACTCAACATGCAGATTATAGACCTCTCAATTTTAAGAACCAGATATCCATGCAAGTCTACATTAGATGTGAAAACTAAATCAGCAATAAACACTTAGGTCAAAATTGCATGCCTAGTGTAGCTATCTGTATCCGAACACTTAATTTATGTGTAAAGCGTATAAAGATTGAATTTCTTAGCCATTACCAGTAAAGGTCACGATTTTCTAATTCAGAACCAAAAGATGACTCCCCAAGTGCCCTTTGGGAAGAGACAGAAAGTAAAACCAAAAAATTCCCTGGAGCTCCGTAATCACTGCCAGAGAGTCAGAAAGGACAGAATTACATTGTTCATTGCCGATCTAGCTCATTGTGGATATGGACAGGAACAGCCCTGAGTTCCCAATGGGAGGGACACAGATGGACCAGAGGAGATTGTATGAGCCTGTGTAAATGCAAAAACAAGTGTGACTAGCCGATCCCAACATTGGGTCAAAACACTGGTGACACAATACTCAAGGCTATTGTAACAACTCAATGAATGGCTAATCTGGTGCCAAAAAATGCCATTTATTTGCATGGATAAGATGGTTCAATCAAAAAAAATTACACTAGGGGCCAGCAGGTGGAATAGTGGTTAAGGCACTGGATTCTCACATGGTCAGCTGCAGTTTGAGTCTTGGGCCTGGTGACTTGAAAATCACACCAGGTGCATGTACGTGCATGCCCAAAATCCAAGAGGAGAATGGAGAAGGGACTGTGGTGTGGCCATCTCCTCTTGGGTGATTTCTCACTTTCTGCTTTCTGTCTCTCCAGCAAGCCCACCTGCCCTATAGGGAAAAAAAAAGAAAAAAAAAAAAAGCTTTCTAAAAAACTGATGCAAAGAAATACAATTTAGCTAAATATTAAATAGTGGCAGGCCAATGAAATAATGTAACTGGCTACTGGCTCTAGGAGAGCACTGTTATTTCTGAACCTCTCCAACAAATGGCTTCCTCAGTGTGGTCTTACTTATTAACGTTCTCTGATCTCCAGGAAAACTTTCCTTTCTAGTTGACCCTCATTTGATTTTCCTTAATCCTAATTACAAGGCTCTAGCAAGTCCCATACCTTTCCGCCTGTGGGAGATAAAAATTTTTATTACTATTCTTTTGACTTCTTATCAGTTGCTTCTGATAAGAATACTGAAATCTTGAAAGAAAAAAAATGCAATTCAAAAGAGACTAAGAAGTGAAAGAAGTTGAAGTATTATGGAAATCTCACATCTCGATTGGTTTAAAATTGGATGTGCTTTTTAGTAAAAGCACTAACTTGATCAAGAGGTTAAGAGGTTGAAATTTGCTCCACAGGATACTACCATGCAGAATTTAAAAAGAAGAACTCAGAAAAAGAAGTGCCTAGAAGGTAGCTAATAGAAGCTTTGGGATCAATTTCTAGAAAACCTGCTGTGATGATGTAAATAAGGCTATTCGGGAAGAGGTAGCATGAATGAAAGTACGGTTGATTTATAATGAGATACAATTTAAGTTGCAGCTGAGGTCAAAGAAGCTCTACTGTAATAAGATCAATTTACACCTGAATGGAGTTTAAACAGATAAACCAAGACTATAAAACTGGGTCTTGAATAACATCGCCATTAAAAGTAGATGTGCTTTATAGTCTGTGTTGAGAATGCTGAGAATCTAATGTTTTTGTTGTTTTTTGTCCAAGGAGTCAAGGTTTATAAATGCACTCATAGAAACAGATGATCCCTCTGGAGGTAGGACTTCCATGCAGGGCGCTCCTTTCTGCAGACATTCCTCTATTCTTGAGCAGTGGGATTTGAAGAGCGTATTACTCATTACAGTCACTTCCACCAAGCTTGCTCACGTGTTGATGGAGGCCTTAGAAGGGAGGTCTTGAAATTTGTGGGTTGTCTAACTCTTCTGATCAAGACTGGCACAGAGAGTGTCTTCTTCTCGTGAGCTTGACACTTGTGTTATTAATGACAGTACTATTCACTCATTCAACAAATATGTATTGAATCTCTTCTCTGTGCTATGCTCTGTACAAGGTACTAAAATCTAAAGGAACTTTTGCATCCCTCCTGATTCTCACAATCTATGGGAAAGGCAGATAATAGTGCATTGATAAAAATGCAGCCACAATTAAAAATTTGCAAATAGTTTAGTGATATAAGAAAGTCTAAAAGAAGAACCTACCTTAGTCAAGATATCAGGAAAGACTTCTGCAAGAAAGTGGCAATTCAGCTGAGTGATCTGGAAGATGAGTAAGATATTTCGGGCAACATTTAAGACAGTTCCATCCCACAGAAAGAAAATGTGAGCCACAGATACATGTAATTGATGTCAATTTTAAGTTTCTAGTAGCTGTGTTAAGCATAGTACAAAGGAACAGGTAAAATTAATTTTAAAAGCATATTTTAGGATGCATTCTGGGAAAGCAGCAGCACCAGATCCAAGATGGCGGCTAGCAGGAGGCTGATGAAGGAACTTGAAGAAATCCGCAAATGTGGAATGAAAAACTTCTGTAACATCCAGGTTGATGAAGCTAATTTATTGACTTGGCAAGGGCTTATTGTTCCTGACAACCCTCCATATGACAAGGGGGCCTTCAGAATCGAAATCAACTTTCCAGCAGAGTACCCATTCAAACCACCGAAGATCACATTTAAAACAAAGATCTATCACCCGAACATCGATGAAAAGGGGCAGGTCTGTCTGCCAGTAATTAGTGCTGAAAACTGGAAGCCAGCCACCAAAACCGACCAAGTAATCCAGTCCCTCATAGCACTGGTGAATGACCCCCAGCCCGAGCACCCACTCCGGGCTGACCTAACTGAAGAATACTCTAAGGACCGTAAAAAATTCTGTAAGAACGCTGAAGAGTTTACAAAGAAATAAGGGGAAAAGCGAACTGTGGACTAAAATCTGCCATGATTGATCCCAGCAAGTGTGAGCAGAGACCCCAAGCAGTGCATCAGACACCCCGCAAAGCAGGACTCTGTGGAAAACTGACATGTGCCACCACCTGGCATTCGCTTGTGGCAGTTACTAACTTTCTACAGTTTTATTAATCAAAAGTGGTCTAGGTAACCTGTAAAGAAAGGATTAAAAATTTAAGATGTTCTAGTTCTGCTTTCTTTGTTTTAAAAATCACTGCTTCAATCTACTTCAAAAAAAAAAAAGCATATTTTAATACAGTATATCCAAAATATTATTTCAGGTGAAGAGGATAGGGATACACATTCCAGTTAGAGAAAACAGCATGTACAAAAGCACAGTGGTAGGAGGAAGCATGCCAAATGGTAGAGGAAGACAGTGAGAATGGAAGAGAGGGAAGGAAAGAATTATGGCACTCTAGGCAAGACAGGGGTCTAGACTAATGTGGCATCAGTAGATTTGGAAAACAAAAGAGAAGGGAATTGGAAATAGAACAGATGGGATTTGATGATAGGTCAGCTAAGAGAAGTGTTAGGGTTTTCCAAAGAAACAGAGCCAATAGGATATATAAATTAGTAAGAGGAGATTCATTGTGGGAATTTGCTCATGAGATTATGGAGCCCAAGAAACTTCATGACACACCTTCTTGCAAGCTGGAAAATCAGAAAACCCAGCAGTGTAATTCAGTCTGATTCCGAAGGCCTGAGAACCAGGGCACCTAATGGTGTAAATCCCAGAGTGTGAAGTTCTGAAAAGTAGGAACTCCAGCAGAAGATGGATGTCTCAAGAAAAGAAAACATATTTGCTCTCTCCACAGTGTTGTTTTACTAGGGCCCTCAGCGGATTGGATACCTACTCAGTCTGTTTATTCAAACGCTAATCCTTTCTGGGAGTACCCTCCCAGACAAACCCAGAAATAATGCTTTACCAACTCCCCAGACATCCCTTAGTCCAGTCAAATAGACAAATAACACCAATCATCACAGGGTCTCCAGTGACAAGGAAGAGGAGAAATCAAAAATGACTACTGTTTTCAGACTGAATAATTGAGAGGTAATAACATATATTGATATGAGAAAGCCTTGGGGGTGCACGGTGGGAGGTTCTGTGTTGTGCTGGGAGGTTCTGTGTCGTATTGGGAGGTTCTGTGTTGTGCTGCGAGGTACCGTGTCATGTTGGAAGGTTCTGTGTTGTTGTGTTGGGAGTGGAAAGGTTTCTTCTGGGGGATAAAATCAAGAATTTCATTTTGACCATGTTAAGTTCTAGTTTTCTCTGTGATGTCTTAATAAATATATCCAGAAGGATGAGCAGATTTAGCCTCATAACAATGAAAAGCAAAAACGACTCAGAAGAAAGTTCTGGTTTTTAATAAACATTTGGGAACTATCAATATCAAGATGCTGCTTAAATGGGAAGGAATTGAGAAGCTCATGTCTAACTCCCAAGGAACCCCAACATTTATAAGTTTAATTAAGAAGGAGGAGCAAGCATAATGGACCAAGAAAGAGGAACCAGCTGAGGAGAGAAAAAAAGAAAAACCTTTGAATCACAAATACCACTAAGAACACATGTTTGACAAGAACAAAAAGGGATTCATAGAATCAGGAAACATGGAGGTCACAGAGGCTCTTGGCGAGATTATTTCAATCCCATCTCAGAGGCAAGAGCTATAATGTAGAGGGCAGAAGAATAAATCTGACAGCAGAGTGATAGAACAGAGACGGCATCATGAGACAACACGGGGTGAGGTTCGGCTACTAAGAATAGGAGGGATTTGGGCTTAAGGAAAATCTCTTTCCTTTTCACTTTTAAATGAAATGAAGTTGTTTTAATTGATGGGATGTTCATATATGTTGAAGTGTTCTGTGGGGAAAGGCCTAGTTCTTAGCATAGGCCAATTTCTGCAGCATAAATATTCTCACGAGATTTTATTTCAAGCTATCCACTATGTATCACGGAATGTGAATTAGAGAGCCTTAGAATTGGCTCTGGCAGTCTGGGGTCATCTGGATCCAGCTTGAGGGGTGTCATCCAGTGAAGAGCGAAGGATTTATGATACAGGGCACTGGGACTAGAACCAGACGAACATGATCCTTACAAAGCAGAGGATGAAAAGGATTCAGAAAACACTGCAAATGTTTTCCACTATATGTAAATTTCAAAGCCCCTGCCTTTTTTACCTGATGAACTTATTAACTCTTTTTTCTTTTGCAAAGAGAAAGAGGTAAGAATTCTTTCTGCGTCTGTATTTGCGACTGTTTCTTTTTTATCTTCTGTTAGAAGGATTTGACCCAGGGTCTCCACGTGGGATGTGGCTTCTTTTCGAGCAGCACATTTCCATTGAGTCATAGCGGAGCCCTCCAAGAGCGACGAACTCTCTCATTTCCCACCCAAAGACCAGGCCTGACTGCCCTTTCCTGCAGACATCCCTGCCATCTGTGGAGCACCTACTGTGTGTACTAAGCCCTGGGATAAGCATTTGTTGCATATTATCAAATTGGTCCCTAACAGCTGGCCCATGCCAGGCCACCAGGTGGTGTGGTGATTAAAGTGACTGGACTCCCACATGACTGACTGCAGTTCAAGTCCCAGATCCGGGGACTTGAAAATCATGCCGAGCACGTGTGTGTGTGCATACATAAGACACTGAGAAGAGAATGGGGAAGGCATTGCAGTGTGGCCATCCCTTGGGGGGTAATTTCTCACTCTCCCTCTCCCTGTATCTTTCAGTCTCTCTCCTCTCTGGTGAGAGCAGGTGCCCTATAGCAAAATCCTAAAAAAAAAAAAAAAAAAAAAAAGTTGATCTATGAGCCAGTGACATGTATTATTTTCCTGATATGTAATGTATTATGAATAAATATTGCGAAAAGCCAAATATATTGAATTTAAAAGCCTTCTTTATTTCAAATTATGTCATTTCTACTTTTAGGAATAACAAAATGCCCCTTTATTAAAGAAAAATTGCACAATCTGGAATGTTTTACTTCAGTTTTCATGTTGGTAGTTGATAAAGCAATGGAAGATCTGTGGGTTTCCTGCATAGTCAGGAACCTTTGAGCCTCAGTAATGGAGAACCCTGCTAACCCAGCGAACGTCACACAGAACTGAATTCACTGGCGGGCAGCCTTCAGGCATAGTTTGGTTTTAAAGCTGTTCCTGCAGCTCTGACTCGTTTGTGATGTTATTTTCTCCCTGGGCCCTCTCTTTTATGACAGTTTTATCCCCAAGCTGGCTTCTCATTGCAGCATTATTCCAGTCATTCTAAGCCTCAAATAAATCTGATACACTGTTCAAAGGAAGCAGAAGAGCTTCTGCTGCTGTGTTGCAGAAAGTTCTGAGGTGCACTTTGTCCCTGGGTCCTATGTCCACCCAACAAACAAATCACCCCCCATGGAACCCTGCAGGATAGAAAGTTCTTGGCTGTCCCTTCTAAAGAAAGAGGCAGATACTTTTCCCGGCTGAAACAAGAAGGTAAATGACAACATCAACAACAGCTGACAAAAAGTACTAGGTCAAGTTCCGGTGCAAGCAGGGTCCACGCGTGGTCTCAGTCCGCCTGACTTTGAGTAGCCATAGAGAGCAGCTTCTGGGGCTCCGACAGCGGTAAACTGGACCTGGACTCATCAGGGAGCAGGTGAAGGTGCAGCTCCCCTTAGCCAACGCGCAGGAGCTGCTGCAGAGGACAGTGGACAAGTGTTTCCAGCACACTGGGAAGTGGACGCGTGGGAGCGGGAGGCCCCCTCTGGTCAGCTCAGAGCAGAAGGGCATCGCTGTGCATGGACCGCTACATCGCCTGGAGCACCGTGTCCGGTTCCTACAACTCCCGGCTGCAGCCAGAGCGAGCCAACATGTGACCTGCGCAGCCTCCACCCGGGCTCCACCTCTGTGACGGGGCGGGGCGGGTCGGGAGGACAGCCTGTGTACCGGAGCCGGGAGAACATGCGCCCTGCCCCCGAGGCGCTGGCAGCCCTGTGGCACCTCAGACCGCCGCTGCGCTGTGACCTCCCAAGAGTGGCTAAATGAAGTGCAGAAGGAGGTGCAAACAGCCCTCAGACCTGTGCTTACAGACAGGTCTGCTTTAATCCTCGCGGCCTCCAGAAGAGGTAGGTTTTATTAGGAGCCTGTTTCACAGATGAGAACACTTAGGCTTGTGAATGAAACGTAACTTGTGGGACTAGCAGGTGGCATGGTGGTTGGGGAAGCTGGAATACCACATGGACGCCATGGTCTGAGTCCTGGACCTAGAGAAGCCTCTTTCTCACTTTCCCCGTCCCCAGTCTTGCTCTGTCCCTCTCTGGTCAAATTAAAATGATTAAATAAAGTTAAGTAAAATAATTCAAAAGAAGAAGAAGAAGAAGAAGAAGAAGAAGAAGAAGAAGAAGAAGAAGAAGAAGAAGAAGAAGAAGAAGAAGAAGAAGAAGAAGAAGAAGAAGAAGAAGAAGAAGAAGAAGAAGAAGAAGAAGAAGAAGAAGAAGAAGAAGAAGAAGAAGAAGAAGAAGAAGAAGAAGAAGAAGAAGAAGAAGAAGAAGAAGAAGAAGAAGAAGAAGAAGAAGAAGAAGAAGAAGAAGAAGAAGAAGAAGAAGAGTAACTTGTGTGGACTTACAGGATTCGTCACATTAGGATTAAGACGTACCTACCCAGAGCCCATAATCCTACCCACCATGGTGTTTTCTGTACTGCCTGCTTTGCAGGAATGTTTGTAGCTGTTCTGTCACTAGGAGAGAGGTGGCCTGAGAATAAAATCAACCAAACCAAAAAGCAAGAGAGGAGAGAGGACAAGTGCTAACCATTTCATTGGAACCCATAGATCAAATCATGCATGAAGCTGAAACCACCACTTTAGAGAGCTAACCATTCATGTAGATAAATGTTAAGTGCATGGAACTTATACATGAAGCTAAAACACACTTCTAGACTAAGATATATAAGCCAGTAACTATTTTATTTTATGTTTGTTTTTGCAAATTTTGAGCTTTCTATTAGTTGTAACAGAAGAACATTTAACAAATGCGGGGCCAGCAGGTGGCGTGGTGGTTAAAGCGCTGTACATTCCCACATGGCCAACTACAGTTTGAGTCCCAGACCTCGTGGCTTGCTTTCTCACTTTCCCTTTCTCTCTCTCTTTCTCTGTATCTCTCTCTGGTCAAATTAAAAAAATTAATGAATGAATGAATAAATAAAATTAAATAATTCTTAAAAAAAAAGAAAATTTAACAAATGCAATAAAGCAATACAAATATTTCAGACTAGGACTTTAGAATTCCATGCCATAATAAATTGGATTGTTGGGAGCCGGTATTGTATGGATCTGTACTGCTAGCCTGTGTGAGTGTGCGGTTTTCTTCTTAATGTTAATTAATGCATAGTGCCATCAAAAGGCTGTTTTTCATAAAGAACAACAGTATAAATGTATAATCAAGCATTATGTACAAGGTATTGGTTGAAGCATCATTCCTCATACTCAGAGGGTGCTCCTCTTCATTGGTGAAGAAAATTCAGCAACCTGATACATGAGGCAGTGTGATCCCTTCATTCTTACAAATCAAAGACCAGTATTCCTTACTAGAATGTGCTACTTCTGGAAAGAGATGACCTCCTTAAAAGAGCTATGCAGGGTTAATGCCCTTATGCACACACAGGAGACTAGACATCATTGCTATTACAAAGACACTTTCATTTCAGGACTATATGGGAACTCTAGTTGAAGCACCATGGCTCTATGTACATAGGAAAAAATGAAAACAAAGTACTCAGTAATAAAACTGGTCAATGAGACACAAATCTGTTTGGAACCAGGGCCCGGCTTTTCCAACAACTCTGCTCTTGCTCTGAACTGGTGACTTAACTGTGATGTCATCACCTTTCCCCTAAGCCACCCCCTTCTCTCTAACCTACCATCTCTATTCCAGATGTTTTCCCTAACTATGATCTCCCTGAGATGGACATGGACACTTCGGGAGAGACCAAGTCAAGTCACTAGTAAAGAAACCCCCATGCCAGATCGTATCGCCCTGGGCTGTATTGTTCCATAGAGTCTGAATGGAGAATTGTTGTCCTGAGGTGTAGAGGGCAGGAGAATTATGCATGCAGGAACTGTAGTGATTATGCAAATTAAGGAGGTTTCTTTGTTGTTTGATTTCCAGAGCAGGAAGCAGCTTGTGTCAGAGATTTACAGTAGTAGTCCTACAAATAGGACCCCCAGGTGTGCCCCAGGGGGTGATGACAGAGGTAGCTATTATAGAAGGTTAATCTGGGGACAAAGAAAATGTGCTGGAACCACGCATTAACAAGCACCAACATAAGGTCTAAGACTGTGAACCTCATGAATTAGAGAGTGGAGAAAGGGAGTGTTGAGGGAAGGGAGGCAAGAAAGCAAAATGCTCGTGAGGAAGTATTTTCTCTGGAAGTTCATGTGTGAAAAAAAAGAAGTCAAAGCAGAAACTAATTTTACAAGGCAAATACAATCAAGGCTGTGCAGTTGCTAATCAGAAATGCAGTCAATGCAAATGAAGGCAGGCCTGGTAGAGGGAGTGGGTAAAGGCCCCATGCTATGTCTCCAGGCAAGAGATGAGCTGCAGGGAGAACGATCTGAACAGATGCTGCCCCAGAAGAATCTGGTCCCAGAGGAATGAGGGATATACTCTCGCCCTCTCTCAGGAGCGCCCTTGTGGCCCACACTAGGTAACCTAGGCAGGTACTTTTTTTTTTCTTAGAGACAGAGACATTTACTATAGCAAGTGTGCACTCACCGAAGAGAGAGAGAGAGAAAGAAAGAAATCATCCTCTAGGGAGATGGTCACTCTGCAATCTCTTCTCCAATCTCCTCTCGGGATTTTGGGCATGCATGCACATGTGCCTGGCATGAGTTTTAAGCCACTGGGTCCAGGACTCGAAAGGGGGGTTGACGACATGAGAGTCCAGCGACATAACCATTATGCCATCTACTGGTCCCAAGTACTCTTAAACTTAGGAAGACAGTCATCTGAAACATTTCTCAATACTCATTCAGACCAAAGGCAGAAAACTATTTTCAATTATACTTTTTTGGCTAAAGTGTACAAGGCAACTTCAAAAAGTTCATGGGAAAATGAAGTTTATTTTGGTACAAAAAAGCAAAATTGAAAGGCATGCAAAATTTTTTCATAATACGCATTTTTCATGAACTTTCTGAAGACTTCTTATTCTTACCCTTTCTCACAGCTGTGGCTTTATTCGTGATTTGGGACAGGCCTCTAACCTTAGCCCCCTAGGCCCAAGAACTGAGCATCACATCACATGGTTCAATCAAGGTCAATACAAGAGAGAGAGAAAATGGAACTATTGCTTTATTCAAATTAACCTACAGTCACAAAGTCCTCTCCTGACCTAGAAAATGAGGAATCAGATTTTTTATTTCCGAGCCAACTTTTCTGTCTATGTGAAAATTTCTCCTGCCAACACACCTGTTATTATTTTTAATTATTTTTTTATAGGGCACATGCACTTGATGGAGAGAAAGAGAGAAAGAGAAATAACATCCCCCCAGGGGGATGGCCACACTGCAGTCCCTTCTCTTCCATTCGCCTCTCAGGATTTTGGGCATACCTGTGCAAGCACCCAGCATGATTTTCTAGCCACAATGTCTGGGACTCGAACCATGAAGTCAACCCTGAGGGATCCACCTAACTTTTATCCCCCCTGCCACTTGCTTGTTTAAGATTTTTTTTTTTTTTTTTTTTTTTTTTTTTTTTTGGAGAGGTTTTGTTTTTGGTTTTTTGTTTGTTTTGTTTTGTTTTGTTTTTTCACTATAGGGCACATGCGCTCGCCAGACAGAGAGACAGAAAGCGAGAAATCACCCCCCAGGAGGGATGGTCACACCGCAATCCCTTCTCCTCCATTCTCCTCTTGGGATCTTGGGCACGCACGCACACGCGCCCAGCGTGAGTTTTAAGCCACCAGGTCCGGGACGCGAACCGCGGTCGACTACGTGGGAGTCCAGCGACATAGCCATTACACTAACTGCTGGTTCCCAAGATTGTTATTGAAGAGGAAGCTGTGATGTGATACTCAGTTTTGGGGCCTACGCTGCTAAGATTAGAGGCCTATCCCAAATCACAAGTAAAGCAACAGCTGTGAGAGAGGATGAGGGGGAAAGCTTTGCTTAGTACACTGAAGAGAGGGTTTGAACCAACAAGTTATTAGGTTGTAACTCCACCAAGAGAGGCGTGGGGTCTTTCTCTCATTGCGGAATCTGGCCATGAACATTTAGACAGGGCAGTCTATCACTGAATCTGGCTCTGTTGTTTCTTTTCACAGGCTTCTGTTGCACTTGCTCTCTTATTGCCTGGTAAGAAAAAATCAAATGCCCAGTGGGTGGAAGTCTCACGCATGCCCAGTGTAGACATTAAAGGAATGAATGTGTGCATAGAGATGACTTTACCCATACTGCTTGAGTGACCCCAGAGTCAGGTTACACATAGGTCTAGTAAGTAGTCAGAGAGCCTGTGTGTCCATGTGTTGCTGCAAGAGGGGAAAATGCAATAGTTATCTTCTGCAGGTCCCTAATGACAGTTTAGGTGGCAGGTAAAAGTCAGATAACCTTTTTTCTATTGGCATCAGAGTGTCTGGCTTTCTCCCTGACGACAACGCATGATGTGTCAGATACCCTTTCCATTGGCCGCCCAGGACTTCCTGCTCCTATCTATAACTACCTACAGCAGTATCATCCATTCCTTAAAGGAAAAGGAAGCAAATAAACAAAATGCTCTTTGTATGAGCTCATTTCCCACGTCTAGCTTTATTGTTGGTTTTCTACCTTCCTTCATGGCAAGAAATAGCCTATGTCTGCTCTCGCCTCTTTTTTATCAGCTCTTTCCCCTTCAGAGAATCATGACTCTCATCCTTACTGCTTTCTCAAAACTGCTTCAAGATAAGTATGACTTCCTTATCAAATATAGTCAGTGTCTTTTCCTGGATCCACATCATTTTTTTTTTTAAACTTTACATATTTCTCCCATGAGGGAGACAGAGACAGAGAAGCAACTCCAACAGAGTCGTGAAACTATGGCCTACCCACAGCCTCAGCCATCCCCAGATCGTGGGCATGCCTGTCTGGCACACTCAGGGAGGTCTCCAGACACAAATGGGGAACCTTCCCTTGTGATTTTATCATCATGGAGCATTATCTCTGCACCACTGTGCTGGCCATTCGGGGCCCTTCTGTACTGTCAGAACTTTCTTTGTGGTCAGTGTGAAACTGAACAGGGAACCCTGAAAAAGGATGGGCCCTCAGTTTCCCTTCCTACTGAGGAAAAATGAAAATCGCCCAAACTGAAAATTAGTAAGAGCCGAACCAGCAGAATGTCTTTCTAAGGGACTTGGAATGCAGCATTCATTTATACTTTAAAGGCCCAAAGTAAGGGATAAGACTTCAAATTTTGGTTATAATCAGTAGACAACATTGGCCATGAATGAGGACCATAAGACATCTAAAATTCCTACTTAAAGAAAAGGTTTTAACCTCAATTCTTAAGATATTTTGATGGAAACTGCTGGCTGTGAGTACATCAACCCAGGAAGAATGACTTCAGAAACCTCCATAGAAATATGACTACGTAAGGACTCACCAATCAAGAAGGCCTATGAGACGATCATACCCCCTTGAACCAGTCATTGAAGGGGTCAAGCACCTGGGACCCTCATCCTTTATTTAACCCTTAAAAGCCCACGTGCAGAACTTTTTGGGGAGATCAGGCTTTTCAGCATGAGCTGCCCGTTCCCCTTGCCTCACACATTGCAATAAAGCTATACTTTCCTTCATCATACCATGTGCCTACAGTTGGTTTGGTTTGTAGGCTTGGGCAAGTGAACTTGAATCAAGGTCGGTAATAAGTGAGCCATTCTGGGGGGGTGACTTTCTAACCACTCAGTAACTATAAGTCAGAGATAGTGGTTTCTCTAGTACCCACATTAGAATACCTTGAGGGCTTGCTAACAAGGCAGATTGTTGGGCCTTATCCCCATAATTTTCAGTTCAATAGATCTGGGTAAGAGAACCCAGGATTCTAAAGTAAACAAGTTCTCAAGTAATGTTCTATCTGGTCCAGAGGCCACTCTTCAAGAACCACTATTCAGGGACCCACAGATGGCATAATGGCTACATCGCTAGACTCTCATGTAGTCGACCACAGTTCGAGTCCTGGACCTGGTGGCTTAAACTCACACCAGGCGTGTATGCACGCATGTTCAAAATCCCGAGAGGAGAATGGAGGAGAAGGGATTGCAGCATGGCCAGTCTCCCTAGGGGTTGATTTCTCGCTTTCTGTCTCTCTGTCTCTGTCTGTCTTTCTGGCGAGTGTATGCACCCTATAGCAAAATCCTCTCAAAAAAAAAAAAAAAAAAAAAAAAAAAAAAAAACCACTTTTAAAAGACCAAAAAAAAAAAAAAAAAAAAGAAACAAGAACCACTATTCAGAGACCGGCAGTTAGCATAATGGCTATGTCGCTGAACTCCCATGTAGTCGACTGCAGTTCAAGTCCCGGATCTGGTGGCTTAAACTCATGCCAGGCACGTGTGTATGCATGCCTAAGATCCCGAGAGGAGAATGGAGGAGAAGGGATTGCAGCATGGCCAGTCTCCCTAGGGGGTGATTTCTCGCTTTCTGTCTCTCTGTCTCTGTCTGTCTTTCTGGCGAGTGTATGCACCCTATAGCAAAATCCTCTCAAAAAAAAAAAAAAAAAAAGACTCTCCAAAAAAAGAAAGAAAGAACCACTGTTGAAATAGTTATCAGCTCAGGCTGTGCATTAAAATTGCCTGAGGCACAAAGTTACCGTTAGACAGGAAGAATAACTTCTGATGTTCTAATGCACAGCAAAGTCAATAGAGTTAATAATGATGTGTATTTCAACATGGCTAAAAGAAAAGATTTTAAGTGCTCTCACCACACATACAAAAAAAGATAAATATTTGAGATGATGGACATGTTAATTCCTGATTTGATCGTTCCACAATGTGTACATCTATCACTTCATACCCCACAAATATAGAAATCATAGTTTAGCACTTAAAAAAATCAAATCAAATTTTAAAAATTTCTGGAGTTGATACTATTTAAAAAATATGTCTAAGTCTCTCCTCCCTAAACCCCCACTCCCCAGGCCAATTAACTGAGCATCTCTGAGATGGAGCCTGGGCATCCCTGTGATTCTAACAGGAAGTCAGTGGTGAGAGTCTCCACATTTGCCTCCTTCCCTATTCCACTCCATCATGCCAACTTCCATGGTGTCCATGTACCAGGCTCAGTCCTTGAGATCTTTGCCCTTCAGAGTTGGGTGTTCTTTCCCTCCAGGATGGGCATTACAAGGCCTAACTGAACACAGTAGCTGTGGTGAAAGAGACAAGGCCAGTTTTGAGAGATATTCAGGATCTAGAAATAACTCTCCTTAGTGAACAACTAAATATGGGCACTGGAAGAGAAAAATAATGCATTTCTTTAGTAATAGTTATAGAAGCATGATGTGCTGCCTGTCTAAATGCTGGGAAGACTATTGTTAACATCCACTCAATAGCTTTATGCAAATACTATTTTAAGACCCGTGTCTATCAGATGGAAAAAAGTTCCCTCATCTATTCCGAAAGCATAACCTCTCTTCACACCTTGCCATAAAAGTAGTTAGGTCTGTTTGGAAATAAGACTCTGTTTTGGTTTGGCTTGTTTCACATTCTTGGCGTTTTCATTTCTTTTCTTTTTTTCTCCTGATAATCAATAATAAAACATTTGCTATTTGTATTTTGTATCTATTTGCATTCTCTCCACATTTATTCCCTTGCCAACAGTTTTTTTTTTTCCTTTTACCAATTTTTTTTTTTCTCTTTGCACTCCAAGTAGTCATTTGTTCCAGGAATGCTAGATGGATCAATATCAAAACATTTATCCATAAACTTCATTACAACAACAAATTAAATACATAGAAAGTGAAAAGGCATTTGATAAATTTCCGCAATCATGATTATTGCTGAAATAAACAGAAATACATAGAATGCACTAAGCATGATGAAGACTATTATGAAAGCCCAAGATCAAACATCATATTAAAATGTGAAATAATAATCAATCTCATTAAAAGCCAGAAAGAAAATGGGAACTTTCAAGCATCATTTGTACTCAATATTATTTTGGAGATTCTAGCTAATATAACAGTAAAAGAAAATAAAATGAGTGGTGTAAATCTGGAAATGAAGAGAGTAAATTATCTTTATTTATAGATTATATAACTGTATGCCTAGAGCTCCCAACAGAACATAATAATTTTTTAAAACTGCTAGAATTAAAGAGCAAATTTGGTTCTTAAAAATAACCAGTACACAAAAAGGCAGAAATCATCTTTGTACCAGTAGAAGTCATTTCAAATGAAAAGTAGTCTTTAAAACTTCCATTAATTACCAATCACACTAAAAACTAGATTGCCAATGAATCTATTTAGCTAAAATGGTTTATACAACAAACACAATGAAAAATATGAAATAAATAAATGGATAGAAAAACTAAATATCACAAAATGGCCCATCCATCGCAATATAAATGAACTTTTCACAAAAAGTATGGAAGTTTTATAAATGAAAATGGACAGTATGGTTTTTAAATTTTATAATGAAAAGAATGTGCAAAGACTGCTAAAACAATGTAAAAAAAGGAGGAATATTATGAACTGATGTCCTCAAAATAGGTACTGGCACAAGAGTGACCAAAAAAAAAATCAGTAGGAAAGAGTACAGAAACAGACCCAGTATATATAGAAACTTAATATACGATAAAGGTGGTATTTAAATTCAGTCATGAAAGAATGGTTTATTTTATAAATAAGGCTGGAATAACTGGCCATTCATTAGAAATAAAACAACATTAATTCCTGACTTCAGACCCTATACAAAAATAAACTTCAGATGAATTAAAGATCTTACTTAAAAAATAAAGCAATAAAGACTATTTGGGGAAAAACTTAGGACAGCATTTATATAGCCATTGGGCAGGGAAGTCCTTATTAAGCAAGAAGAAAACCCAACAACCATAAGAAAAAAAAAACTCGAAAAAATTTTATTTCAAATATATCTAAATGGCGGGAACCAGCAGTTAGTGTAATGGCTATGTCGCTGGACTCCCACGTAGTCGACCACGGTTCGCGTCCTGGACCCGGTGGCTTAAAACTCATACCGGGCGCGTGTGCGTGCGTGCCCAAGATCCCAAGAGGAGAATGGAGGAGAAGGGATTGCGGAGTGACCATCCCCCCTGGGGGGTGATTTCTCTCTTTCTGTCTGTCTGTCTGGTGAGAGCACGTGCCCTATAGTGAAAATCTCTCCAAAAGAAAAAATATATATATATATCTAAATGGCAACATCCACCATAAACAAAACCCAGAAACCTGTGATAGACTGGGAAAAATATTTGCCAGTAAGTTTGAAAGATTAATGCCCCTGTTGTACAAAAAAAAAAAAAAGACAGTTGTTTCAAATAAACAATAAACAAGTGAGCATGGCATCATACTAACAAATGTATCTGAGGGAAAATTCAAATTATCCAATAAACTTATGAAAAGATGCTCAATCTCACTGGTGGACAGGCAAATGCAAATCCAAACATGAAAGATACTTTCCTCTACTCTTTGGTTAGAAAAACTGTGAAGACGAGTGAGGACTATGGCAACCATGATGACGATGATGATGGTGAAGAGGTGACAATGACAACCTATCTATATGGTACTTACAAAGTGTCAACTGTTCTATGCATTGTAGGTATCATAGCTCATTTAATCCTATCAATAGCCCATGAGGCAGGCATTATTATTATCTCCATTTCATAGACGAGGCAATTATAGATACATATTTGGAATAAAATTCTCATAAACCAATACTTAGACTTACCACATGCAATGTGGGCTCATACATCCTGTTCTATGTTACTTCACTTAAAAAATTTCTGGTCAGATCCCAGCAAATTGATTTTATGATACATAAATTGGTAAACACACAGTCTGAAAGACAATAATCTATAGAGATGTCCATAAAATGTTCAATTATAATAAGTTTCTGAGTAATGCACAATCTCTGATCTCACTAGTAGAAGGAGGAAGGAATGAAGAGGGACGCACTCTATATATGAGCTGTACTTTCTAGAGATGGGTATGTGTTATGAGTATGTGTTATGGATATGTGTGATATGGGTGCAGAAAGTGGTGTACGAAGAGCCACAACTAACTACTAATATTGGTTACCTCAGGGGGTCGGGCATGGTGGGAGAGATCTTTTCCTTATAGATTTCTATTTTATTTGCCATGCTGAACAAAAGAAAAGAGAAAAGAAAAAGTTCTGTTCTTGGAGTTTGTGTGTGTGTGTATGTTTCAGGTTTTTGCCAAAGCATGTGTGTGCTCACTGAAGAAAGACAGAGACAGTGAGAGAGAAAGTGAGAAATCACCCCCCAGGGAGGATGGCCATACCGCAATCGCTTCTCCTCCATTCTCCTCCTTTCCATGCACACATACATGCCCAGCATGATTTTCAAGCCACCTGATCCAGGACTTGAACCATATCTGGCCATGTGGGAGTCCAGCACCTTAATCACCATGCCATCTGCTGATCCCTGCTTCTGGAGTTTTTAAGACCAATTCAACAAACTGGAATCAAAAAATTTTGTGATCTGTAAACTTCTGTGCTTTGAGACCAAACCTAAGCTATTCCATTTTATCACATCTTATATATGAATGGCCCTCATTCATCATTCAACTTTCATTTATTTAAAAAAAAATCTTTCAATTCCATCTCCAAAACCTTCTGAAAAGGGGATAAACCTAATTATGGTGTCTTCTTATCAAGAGAGAAGGGTAAATGATTGTTCTCACCTGTAGTAATCATACGATTGAATAAAAGGAATAGGATCTCCATGGGAAAATAAGAAGAGTCACAAAAAATGTTTACAAGAAAGATGTCATTTCACCTGAATGAAATTTTATTCATTCAACATGTACCTGATTTGATTTAATAGCATACCAAAACTGCCACCTCTCTTGATATTTTGCAAGTAATTGCAAAGATTGTTCCCCAGTAAACAGGAGGATTTAGGGTTCCCTGTAGGCCTTCCACCAGCAGAACTATTTAAGATTTCTGGGGACTTATTCAGGTCAAACATCAAATAAGACTAGGCTAAAAGTCTTTCAAAGGCTACAAGTCAACCAGTATTTTCAGTCAATGCCTGTGGGGGTTGTTAGTGCTGTTTACCAGCTCCACCTTCTGGGCACAAACGAGGATTGCACTACCCTGCCCGCTCTGGGATTAGATGTAGCTAGAGGGCCTGGAGCTTTGTCCAAGGAAATGAGAGAAGGATTGACATGACATTTAAGATCTAGAGCATCAATTTGCCACATACTTTTCTGCCTCGGCAATGATAAAAGCAGGTGTCGAAAAATAATATCCAACTAACCACAGTGGTCCAGTGATAATACAATGCTCTCTGATGCTGAAGCCACATGGGAGATTCCCAGGTTGGAGTTCTGGGGTCTGCCTGAGTACTCCAAGCACACATGTACCCATGGTCCTAAATGACTGATCTAGGGGTCGACATGGCATGAAAACTCTGGGAGTTTCTATCTCTGTTTTTCTTTTTCTTTCTCACGGAAGAAAAAATAATTTTAAAGAAAGAAACAATACCGATTATCGTAGGTCCTCACTATCTATGATGAGCGTACAAAGTAAGGTCAAAATAACCTCTTGTTTTATTAACCCACTAAAACTCGAGTATTGCTTGTTATCACAGCATACATAACTGAGTATGCTCTGACTGACATGCTCCATGATCACTTAGGTCTTAGTTACAAACTCTCAGTGTATGTTACGGATAGACTGGTGCCTTGCAATGGCAAGAATGTTTGTCTTGTCCACTGCTATGGTAGTGGCATTACTTGCTGAAAATCTGGCAGAGCCCCTGTGGTACACAGAGTGGGCTTCAGTTCCATGTATTTTTAGCTACACTCAAGTTCTTAACCATTATTATCTGAAGCACAACACTCTTGCCTGGTGGCTGAGTATATGGTAGCTTTTAGTCACAGGCTTTCAGTAATCTTAGTACCAATGTACCCAGATCACCCCACCAGCTACTGCCACATGGTGAGATTCTCTTTGGGATCCTTGGGGTCCTAATCCTGACGAAAAATCCTAGTCAGTGCCACTTCAGGCCACATGATTAGGTTTTATTTTCATTTAACTTTAAATATTAGTATAAGAGTTTTAGATTTTGACACCTGACCCCGAGGAAACCCCAATTTCCATTTACAATTGGTGCATTTCTTCCAAGGAGTTCACATTAGGGGAAGGAGGAGCCTTCATCAATCCGCAGAAGATTAGCTTATATCCTGTGCCAGGCTACAGCCAACTCAGACAGGGTCTCAAGAAATGATTGTGAGTGGGACCAGCAGTTAGTATAATGGCTATGTCGCTGGACTCCCATGTTGTCGACCGCAGTTTGAGTCCCAGACCTGGTGGCTTAAACTCATGCCAGGCACGTGTGCATGTGTGCCCAAGATCTCGAGAGGAGAATGGAAGAGAAGGCATTGCAGAATGGCCGTCCCCCCTGGGGGTTATTTCTCACCGGGTCCAGGACATGAACTGCAGTCGACTACGTGGTAGTCCAGCGACATAACCATTACGCTAACTGCTGGTCCCAAGAGCACCTATCACTGATATAATTTTTTAAATATTATATTCCATATTTGTCATTTTTGTTTAGCTTAGTTTCCTCAGAGATGATGAATCAATTTGGGGCATTATTTTAAACATAGCAGTTGTAGTGGCTACATGTTTCTGTTTTGTGTAGTCCATAACACTTCCTTTTGGGAACGCTTCTTCTCCATGCCATCTAATTCTAGTGGAACTACCAATCACGGTGCCAGTTTCCCCTGCCACAGTGGAGACATATGCCTGAGGACAGAAGGCACATCTTCTCACTCCGCCACCCAGAGAGATTGTTCTGGGCTGGGCACATGGGCTAATCATGATCAGTCAGAGTCCCTTTGGAGATTTGTATGGATTCTAAAAGTCTAAAAGATTGTCAGTCCTTTTGAGAATATGCTATACAAGAACATCTTAAGTCTACAGAAGGCCTATAACTTGGAGGTAGTTTGTAAGGTTAAAGCTAGTGCATATGAAAATCGACCCATTAAATGGGGAGGACTGCAGAGAGGGAGCATAATGGCATTTTTTATTAAATTCCAAATCCATCCATGCTTAAAATAGAACTGATGACAGTTTTCAGTTATGTGAGCTGATCAATTCTTTTTTGGCTTAGACTGACTTGAATTGAGTTTCTATCAGGTTCAACTGATTAAGATAGCAATATAAGAGAGAACTTAGGAAACAACATTCTATTCATGGTGAGCTTCAAAGACAGGTAGCCTAGCAGAAGACCTGAAGTTAGGTGTGAACAAAATCCAGGAGAACAAATCCGAGGGACTTGAAGGAGCAAGGGAGCCCCTAGGTATCCCATGTCTACAAGGAGCTTGGTTCTTGTACTGTTTCTCCCTTTGGCTCACAATAACAGCGAGCAGGGGTATCCAAAATCTGCTTATGTTAGAGAGAGAGAGAATACAGTTGTGGAGAAATTTTCATCCCAGGGTGGAAAAAACAGGAGAGAATTCATCTCTCCAATGACAGAGCTACTAGCTAAAAACTTTACAAGCAAGTCTCTTTTTACCCTTTTCTTTTTTTTTTTATTTTTTATCTGTAGAACTATAAATTTTATTAAATAATTTTCATAAAGCACTATGTTGATTATAGAAATCATTACAGGGAATTTTTAGCTAAGCATAGATTCTTTTTTTTTTTTTTTTTTGAAGCCACTGTTTTATTTTTTTTTTAATTTTCCCACAAACATTTACTTTACATATCAAAAACTTTTTGCTCATATTCCATAGGTCTTCACAGTTAATAAACAACTTTCAAAATTTTACAAAACTGAATTTTAAAGATAATTTTCAAAACGTTTGTTATAATTTTGTTTGTGACTCTATAAAAACAGAGACAGTATGGTTTTAAATTTTTCTGAGAAAATATTTACATGTCAACTACTCAAGCTGTTGAGAAGCCAACACCCAGTACACAATTCACACACGAACCTTCCCAACTCAGTTCTGCCTACCAAGTATTCTGTGGTTTACCACCTGCTAGGAAAGATCAGTCTCTTTTTCTTCCTTCAAAGTCCTCGAGGTGGTCCGCTGGTCATGGCTGCCCTTTTGCACTCTCTCCTGATGACGTTGCTGCCAGCCCTATACAGCCCTACAGTTTTTTTTTTTCCCCGTTACTGGTTTACTTCTTTTTTTTTCTTTTCTTTTTTTTTTTTTATTAATTCACTATACACCATCACAACACACAAATGAATTTTCCATCCAAAATACACTGTGCATTGG
>NW_006208977.1:820864-827310 GCF_000334495.1 Tupaia belangeri chinensis | reverse complement strand
GCGGGGGTCCGCGCGGGGGCGGGGGTCCACGCAGGGCCCTGGGAGGCCCGCGCAGGGCCCGCCTCCGGTCGCAGCCCAGGCGCGGGGCCCGTTTTTACCCTTTTCTTAGTGATTCGTAGTGGAAGCAATGAAGGAAACCCAACTTCTCTTACAGGTTTAAGATCATGAAAGTTGCCTTTTTCTAGTTCCTGCTTCCTTTTAACTTCCCCTCTTCTCAACATGATCTTGGTATCATCTCACACGCATATGGACCTGAGTTGCTTACCAATGGCTTTTTGGTTGAAGAATTGTTTATTTTCTTCTTTTTTTTTTCCTAGTTTTTCTGTTGAAAACTCATCTTTAGTTATTCAACCTGGGAGGAATTGAGAGCACAGATCATAGTAAAAGCATTTGGTGAACATTGGTGGAGATGAGAAAGGGTTGTGAAGGGACTCTAACTATAAGAGTTTAAAGGAATGTCAAGGAGTTTAGAATAACTGGGATACCAATGATGTTTGTGTATCAGAGGAAGAAAATAAATGAATAAATAGAACGTTGATGAATACCTTAAAATTTCACTCAACTCACTTGGTAAATGTCCAACTTCCTCTAATTTGAACAATGGAATAGGCTCAGGAGGCCAATCCCTGGACTCCTTAAGTCATTGAAATGCCCCATACTGAAGTATTGTCAGAGACAATAGTCTCGGTAAACCCAAAAGGCATCCAGAAATCTGCCAAGGCAGACAATAGGGCTGATTAGTTGTATGGAATGTGGATTCCATCAGGATTTCAACTGAAATATAGGCAGAACAGAGATGTCCTTCTTTTAATTTGGAGTGATCTTTTTTAAATCAGAACTCCTGGCCAAACAATAAATAAATTAAATTAAATAAATTAAATCCTTAGGAAAAAAAATACGTCATAAAGATATGCCAGATCCTTTGAGATCCATGAAAATAATCTCACTTCCTAGAGAAATCACCCATCTGTGCCAGAAGGGCATGTGATTCTCTGAGTTAACGAGGAGCACAGGGCAGGCTGCAGTGACAGAAAGCATCCTTTTGGGGGAAGGAATCTGGAAGAAGTCAAACTATATGAATCATGTGTGCACCGAAAGTGTGAGAGAATCAAAGCCTATGTGTCATTCCGTGAAGCATCTATATAAGGAAAAAATCAATATAAATCAGATTAATTGCTTCTTTATTCATTCAAGAACTCAATAGATTCACCTAGATATAGGGTAAAGCACTGGAGATGCATATATTTAACAACCACAAAAAAGTATGTAAAAAGACAGTTCTAGGGCCTTGTGGCATCGTGGTTAAGGTGCTGGACTCCCGCATGGCTGACTGCCGTTCAAGTTCCGAACCCAGTGGCTTGAAAATCACACCAGGCATGTGTGTGTGTGCATGCCCAAAATCTCATAGGCGAACGGAGGATAAGGAGTTGTGCATGGTCATGCTCCCGGGGGAGCTATTTCTCGTTTTCACTTTCCTTCATCTCACTCTGTCTCTTTCTCTCTCTCTGGCAAGCACATGCACCCTATGGCAAAAACAAACAAAAGCCCTTGCAGCCTTTTATAATGGAGATCATACCAATAGTAAAGGGTAAATACAGTGGGAAGTGTGGTGAAGGGGAAAAAAAAAACAACTGAACGACTTGGTTCAGAGTGAGTAAGAAACAAAACAAGGATAGTGCCCGTGACTTGAACTCAGGGATGAAACTAAAGACTGATCTGGGACACAGGAGACCTTAACTCTAGGTCTCATCTGTTACTAATTGCATTCATGTCGTCGCAGAAACTGGCCTCAGCTTCCACACAGAAAAGTTGAGGTGTGACTTGTAGAGTTCTAAGGGTTTCATGACTGTGTGGGGGGTGGTGAGAAAGAGCATGAGAGGAAGAATTTTAACGAGCAATGCTTATTATGCTCAGCAGAAAACATTTGCACCCAGGGCAGTATTGAACAACTGCAGAGGGAAGAAAACATACGCAGGCTCTCTTTATCTTCTTGTCCAAGTTTCCAAATACAGTGCAATTTCCCTGTCTAGTCTAATTAAGTTGATCTTAAACAGACTGTGTTTCAGAAGAAGAAAACCAAGTATTTCTAGCAGTTTCAAGTCATTTATCTTGATTAAAAGACAATCTTTATATCCAAACAAGCCTGTCTTACTTAAACCTGAATGAAGAAAAAGCCTTCATCCTAAGTAATGGATGATCAGTTTTTTCAATAATCTCATCTGAGTTGAAAGGATGTCTTAGAAGCACACAAAGAGATCTAGAAATGAACATATTTCTGTGTTAAAAACAAAACCAACCAACCAAAACATAAAACATTCATGACTCTTCTAGGTATTACCCTCCTTCCTTCCCTTATTAACAAAAGGTCATGCTGTCTCCATTTCTCTCACCTCTTTTTTGTACCTCAGCCCTCCTACAGTGAGTCTATACCTAACTCTCTTCCAAGACCACTCTTCCTTGTTGCCATATATCCAGGGAAGTCTCTTTGTCCTCATTCTATGTGAGGCGTCTTCGAAAATTCATGGAAAATGTGCATTATGAAAAACTACACACAGATCCCAAATTATTTTTTACCAAAATAAGCTCATACTCAGGACCAGCAGTTGCCATAATGGCTATGTCACTGGACTCCCATGTAGTCAACTGTGGTTCGAGTCCCGGACCCAATGACTTAAACTCAACACCGGGAGCATGTGTGTGTGTGCCTAAGATCCCAAGAAGAGAATGGAGGACAAGGGATTGTAGCTTGGCCATCCCCCCTCTGGGGGTGATCTCTCACTTTCTCTCTATCTATTTCTCTCTTTCTTTCTGGCGAGTGCACGCGCCCTATAGCAAAAACCTCTCCAAAATAATACTACTACTAATAATAAGCAGCTCATACTTTAATTCCATTTTTTTCAGGAACTTCTTGAAGTACCCTTGTAGAATGAGTTCTATATTTGACACTGTTCTCTCTCTCCTGGGCTTTTGGAACACTAATCTCTCTGGGTGTTACTCTTAAACATTTCTTGATGGTCATGTTTTAGAAAATCCACTAAATATTTTATATATGTTCTTATTTCAGTATCTTAACAACCTTGTGAAATATGTCTTAAAATTGCCCTTTTACAGAAGAGAAAACAGCCATGGAGAACTTTGCCCAAGGCCAGAAAACTAGACTGTGGCTATGCCGGTTCTCAAAGAGACTCTCCCAGCCACTATAATCATAAGGACAGGACAAGAACCCCTGACTTAACTCATTGGCTATGCATTTTCTTTATTACAAATTTTTCCATTTTCAAGGAAGTTTTCACTTAAATATCTTAAGCAGGACATCAAATTCTGCAAATGTTTCCTTGCGTCATATATCAGGTAAGCTTTTCACTTACTTTTCCTGAGGCAAACAGCAAAACAATCCCAGGAGACAGTTCACAGTTACAAAAACAATGATTGGGGCCAGCCTGTGGCAGTGGTTAAAGCAACTGAATCTCACATATCTGACTTTGCAAGTTTGAGTCCCAGACCAGGCAGGTGAAAAACACATCAGAGACGTGTGCATACATGCCCAAAATCCCATGAGAGAATGGGATTGCAGAAATGGAAGAGAAGGAAATGGAAGAGAAGGGATTGCAGTATGACCAATTGCAGTATGAGAACCAGGTGAAAGCAGACATGTTGGAAATAGAATCAATAGAGCGAAAATATGTAGACAGTGCAGAACATGCACTCGTGAGTACAGCGTTTTAGCATGGTTTAACTCTGCCCACTAGCGAATGGGTTGCAATGATTGCCTTGGGTTCTGACCAGTCAAATGATCACTCCCTATAGGCTCCTTTCAATGCTTCAGAAATTACTGACCTAACTCAAAAATGGCACTTGTCAGACTTTGTGTATTAAATGTTAAGCACTATGGGAAGTATTTTTTGAGAGTATTTCCACTGAAAAATAGAGAAATGATGCAAAATTTAAAAACCATAAGACTTTTGTTGTCAACATTTTTATGCTGTGGCAACACTCTTGTATTGATGGCTCGAAAGGGAATAGAAGTGCAGAAGTTTTGTTACCGAAAACAGGACAAACATTTAGGGCTTAAAATAAAGTTACTCTGGGCACACTGCGTAGTTTTTTTTTCCAGAAACACTTTGTGATACTATGTCAAGAACCAGCATCTCTCAGGTTTAAAGGGAAAAGAGCCACTTTGAATGTTTTATAAGTATATGAGGCATCGGTCAATTAACACAAGTCCTTGGACGCGTTTTCTTTCCATTCCTATGTCTTCATGGTTCAACAGAAGAGAACAACCTGTTTTTATAAACATTTCCACCGAAACAACGTTAACACCTACATCAATCTAATCTACACCAACTTCCAAAGTAATTAGTACATAGAATATAAAGTAGGGTATGAAACTTTTCTATCATACTTGAGAATATCTAAAAGACAGAATGGGTGCTGTTATCAGAGCAATCTTAGCACATTTCAACCTCAGGACATCTGTGCAGAAGTCTCATTCCTTCCCTCCAACTACCAAGTTCCCAACCTTTTCTAAGGGTTGATGGAATACTTTTATTAATTGATATTACAGCAAGAGACCAAGAATGGTCAAATTCTGCCCACCATCCTCACCATGGAGTTTTCAGGGAAGTTTTTATTTTGTTTTTGTTTTCTGGTGGGGGGGGGTTGAGAGAGATTTTTGCTATAGGATGTATACACTCGCCAGAGAGTCAGAGAGAAAGAAAGACAGAAAGCAAGAAATCACTCCCCAGGGGAAGGAGAGGAGTGGCCACCCTGCAATCCTCCTTCTCCTCCATTCCCCTCTCGGTATTTCAGGCACACACACACACACACACACACACACACACACTCAGCATGAGTTTTGAGTTGCCAGGTCTGGGACTCCAACTGCAGCCAGCTGGGACTCAAATTGCAGCCAACTACATGGGAGTCCAGCGCCTTAACCACTTAACCACTACACCACCTGCTGGCCCCTGGGGAAGCCACTCTTAATAAAGAGAAACTAAATGGGAATTTTATCAGTAATAATGGTAATAATTCACTTGGCCTATAATGCCTTATCTAAGGCCATCTGATAAGCCAGGCTGGTTACATGCTTAGGGAATCTCAAGACCTAAGTGGGGTTTCCAGTCTCTGCTGCTCCACCCAGCTTCTGCTAGGGGCAAAGAAGTCAGCAAAGTAGTGCCACAGCACCTTTGATGCTTGACCGAGATGAGTTCTGCCTGCTTCCAAAGGCCTCACATACCCTGGCTACCCTTCACCCACAGCTCTGTGAATCCAGCCCCTGGAAGAAGCATTGCCACCACAGAGCGAAAATATGTAGACAGTGCAGAACATACACTCCTGAGTACAGATTTTATGGTTTAACCCTGCCCACTAACGAATGGGTTGCAACGATTGCCTCCGGTTCTGACCAGTCAGATGATCACTCCCTATAGGCTCAATCTGGTGGCACAGTTCCTATGTACTGAACATAGCGCTGGAAGCCACATGGTCCGTGGCAGGTTTAGATCCCCGGGTTGGTCTGAAAACACACCATGAGTGTCCAAGATCCTCAGGAACTAGAGGGCTGGGGAAAGTGGATCACAGATCACAGCGTGACATGACCTTGTTGAGCATGCTTTCTCAGTCCCTGTTTTAAAAACAAAAATGATCCTCCCCTTTCTCAAATTGTCTCTGCCCTCTCAGAGAGTAGGCAGAGGCAGCGTAACATGACACGATGTGGCCATCCTGTGGGGTCAGTTACTCTGAGTGTCTTATGACACACAGTCCCATGTTTCTTGGCACTGACCCTGTGTCCCTTACTCATCTGACACTCAGCTGCAATCCCCCCAGTAGCACTTTAGTCCCATCACACTGACAGAGATGGTTTCTGTGTACTTCGGCCCTACACCCAACTTACTCTTTCTGAGTCCCAGTTTCTGGGGCTGCAAGCACTGCCCAGTATTTTGGGGGAGGAGGTTGGGGTGATTAAAGCCTCCTTTTCTAGCCCTTTTCATGTCTCAGTATTTGCTGCTCTGGGTGGTGGTGGGGGGGGGCGGTCTTATGGTACCTCTTAAATGCTAGTCAGTTGTGGCTTTTATTTACAAAGTTAGTTTGTGCTTCTTGCCATAGGATGGGTGCTACCACGCCCTGTTTGTGCTTCTTTTTTTATTTATTTATTATTTTTATACATTCAGTCATTATACATCATTTAGTTTGTAAAGAGAGTCTAGCTGACATGATATATGCCACAGAGCAGACGAGTTGATACTACTATACACGTCATCACCAACAGGCAACAAACCAAATCTGTGTAATTCAAATGTCTTACTGCTCCATATTTTCCCAAATTTCCCTTCCTGAACTCTTCTTTTTTTTTTTACCTTTTTTTTTAATGTATTCATTCTCTACATTAATTCACTATACACCATCACAACACACCAATGAATTTTCCATCCAAAATACACTGT
>NW_006208977.1:813428-820099 GCF_000334495.1 Tupaia belangeri chinensis | reverse complement strand
TGTTGTGGGGATCTGCAGTGTGAGTTATCCTCGGGTATCTGGCTTCCTTAAGAATGGTAGAGTAGTTCTTGTTTTTCCCTGAGGTAATGCAGAGCTGGTAACCATCATCTTCTCACTGTCCATAGGTAGAGAAAATCCTCCTATACAATATATTTCTCAATTGGTTTAAGACAGCTAAAGTTTCTTTCTGTTACTTATAGTTGCAAGTTCTTAATCCTTGTTTTCAGCTTCAGTTTGCCGCCTGCGGCCGGAGGCCACTCGCAGGCCAGGTGGCCACACGTCAGCCCCGGTGGCCACATGTCAGCCCCAAGCGCGGGAATGCCCGCGGGACCCAGCGCCACCTCCTGTTTGCCTGCCCAGCGAGAGAAAGGAAGGATGGCGACCTTGGCTGTTCTGCACCGCCGGCCTGCGCTGGAGCCGGGCGCGGGACACACCCAGCGCCGGAGAGGCAGTGGGGGCCGAGCGGCCCGGGCTGAGGCACGCAGAGCAGAGCCCCGGCGGCCTGCCCTGTTTGTGCTTCTTAAAAGTGGAATCAAACAAGAGAAAAATATATAGTGTAAAACATGAGTATCTCAATATCTTCTCTTCACACCAAAATGCTGTTAAATATTTGGTGTGCTTCCTTCCAGACTTCTCTGGAAAACCAGGGTAAGGAAGAGGCTCTTTATTACAAATCCACTATTACCTGTTTTTTCTACCTTTTTTTTTTATGGTTATCCTCCTATACCCATGCATAAATACCTTTCTTATTCTCTTTAATAGCTTCACAATAAACATCATGGAGTATACTGCTAAAGAATAAAATAAGATTTTTATTCAAGTGGTGGATTGTGGACCAGCCATTTGTCATGGTGGTTGGGGCAGCAGGATCCCATAGGGCCAACTGCACAATTGGAGTCCCAGACTCAGTGGCTTGAAAAATACACCTGGTGTGTGTCATATGTGTCCAAAAATTTCAAAAAGAGAATGGAAGAGAAGATATTACAGCATGGCCATCCCCCTTGGAGGGTGCTTTCTCACTTTCCTTCTCTCTCTCTCTCTCTGTTGCTCTCTAGCAACTGCATGTGCCCTGTAGAAAATTTTAAAAAGATTGCACAAATACATGACTATGCACTTCCTTTCAAATGTTCCATTGACATTGTATATTTAAATTATACATACATTGGAATTATATATATGTAGATCATGTATATTTGGATTATATTTGTATGTGTATATATCTATAGGTAGTTTAAATCATAACCACCCTAAAAATAAGAAAGTGTATCAACAGCAGAAGAGACATTCTGAATAATTCCTAACGGACGCCAAGCAAAGGGCAAGTATAAACACGGATAGAGGAATCCAAAGAACCAGGCCTACAAATCTAACAGTGGGAATGATCCCCAGGCAGTCTTGGGGATTTATTTAACTTACAAAGTACATTTTTAAAAGCCGTGATTATTAGGCCCTTCCTCCTCCTCTTCGCCTCTCACCCTTTAGGGAGTTCAGCATTAGCAACTGGATTTTTGCCTTTAAGATAGACATAGAGAAGGGGCCCTCGGGGGGAGATTTTCTAGGGATCTGGAAGCGGCACTCAGAGAAATGCTTACAGTAGACTATTGTCATTCCAGACTTTTCCAACAGACACAGAGATGTTTAGGAATGAAGAGGGAAGAAAAATGATGCTGCCCAAGAATGAATTGAAACAAAGACCTCCACCTCTAGAAGGGAGGTCTCTTTATGGCAATTATCTGTAGATATCTTACTATATGCTCACACTCCTAAAAAGAATCTTGCCTCTCAGCAAGTACAACTCAGGTACAGAGCTGATAATCAGCCCTTCCATCCAAGGTGTCTGTAAGTAAAGAAAGAGGCCCAAATGAAATCAAAGCAGCATTTGATTAAAAGAAAAGCCAAGCTCACAATCCTCCCACTCAGAGCTGCTGGGTGGAATTGGGTTAGAAGAACCACACCATAGGTTGGCAAATGTTCCTGGTGGCTCCTCTGCAGGCACTCGCTTTCCAAGTCACTTTGAGGATTGTCCTCAGCCTGTGCACAAGGCAAGCTAGAAGAACCAGACGGTGATCCCCTGCAGGACCAGCTCCCAACCAGTAGTGAATGGGCTTTAGTGTAAGATGCCACCGCTGCTCATCTGTCAGGCATGAGGCGTGCCCCACACATCCTGGCAAAGGTCCCAGTGGGACAGGGCTCCAGTACTCTCTAAAGTAACCTGCTGTGGGTGCACCTGTACTGGCTCCCTTTCCGTTCCTGCCTGTTCTTGCTTCCCCAGTCCCTCCTGGCACTTCCTGGGATCATCTCCAAAACAAACCTCTTACACATGAGTCCTTATCTCAGAGGCTCTTTCTTGGGAAAAGAGACGCAAGACGAGATTTTGAATCTTCTCTGCTATTTATCATTTTTATACTTTTGGAAATTAATAAACATCAGAGTAGCCTGTATTAATCTAGGGAAGACCTTCATTTTCAGACATCTTTAGAAATTAAAACTTAGGTAAAAATAAACAAAAGTAGATCTTATTTTAAAAGTGCATCTGACGATAAATGTGCCCCATTTAATCCTCTTAGAAGACAACATTTTTACTGGAGAGGTTTTAGCTATATGGCGCTTGCACTTGCCAAACAGAGAGAGACAGAGAGACAGAAAGTGAGAAATCACCCCCCTGGGGGGGGGTGGCCACGCCACAATCCCTTCTCCTCCATTCTCCTCTCGGGATCTTGGGCACACACGCACACGCGCCCGGCGTGAGTTTAAGCCACCGGGTCCAGGACACGAACTGCAGTCAACTACATGGGAGTTCAGCGACATAGCCATTACACTAACTGCTGGTCCCAGAAGACAAATTAATAGCAAAGCTTTTCTCTTTGTTTAATTGGCAGAGACCCCAATAGCTTACACCAAGAAGCTGGTAATACACTTCTTCAGGCCTTCTCATTCCCGACTACCTCATGTACTATTCAGAAAGCCCAGGTGGAGAGAGAATGGACAATGTGACAAGTTCATTGGCGTTTCCTCTGCAGGCACCTGCTTTCCAAGTTACTTTGATGGCTTCTTACTGCAAACTCCTACAACATCCAAATCTGACAACCCAAGCTAGTTTGCTATCACTCTCATTGCTGCCACCAGAATCAGTCCTTTAAACCTTGTTCAGCCCCAGAAAGCATCCCCATCCTCCATCGTGTCCTCAGGGACTCAGTTCCTAGCACTGCCTTCAGGAGGGTGTCACATGCAGCCAGGCTCAGCGATGGACCCACGTGCACAGCCACTTGGAGCCACGCAGGTGTTGGAGGAAGTCACAGACAGCTGCTCTTCATGTGCAGGTGTCTCACCAGCTCCATTTTGCTTCTACTGCTTTGTTGATCTTCGTTTATGGGACAGCCCCTTGCAGAGAGCTGAAACTAGTCATTCGGCTCTGACTGCTGTAGTAAATCAGCTCTCCGAAAGTAAGTGCCTCCCTGTCTCTGTCAGGTCTGCTCATGATCCTGCCTGAAGACGATGACCAGGCTTCCTCTGGTTTTGCCTGAAGATGATGAATAATTTACCCTTTGCTTCTAGATTGCATGCCCACTGACCCCTTCCCTGTATAAGTTCTGTATCTCGTCTAATACGACAGAAGTGGTCTTGGACTCAGGTCTACTATCATCCAGGTGCTGGCCTCCCTGAATAAAATCCTTTCCTTAGGCGTCAGTTCTGGTATTGGCTAAATTGAGTGACAAGTGGCAAGGACCTGATTCTGGTCTTCTCAACCAAGCATTTCACCTCTTCTGGCAATACTCCAAGGAGATTGGCTGCATTTTCCCAGCCAAGGGGAAATCAAATGCATCTCTTGATAAATACATTATCTAGATGCAATTTCATTTAGTCTCGGTGACATAAGGGACCGAAACAGAGAACTTCCTGGTAAAAGGCAGATTTACATAATCTGAAGAGAATGTCCACCAACAGATAAATAGATGAAGGAAATTGAAACACAGGCACCATGGACTACTATTCAGCTACGGAAAAGAAGGAAATCTTGCCATTTGCAACAGTGTGAATGAATCTGGAGGACATTATGTTAAGTGAAATAAGCCAGGCACAGGAAGACAAATATCGCATGGTCTCACTCATCTGTGGAATCTAAAAAAGTTGATTTCATAGAAGTACAGAGTAGAATAATGGTTATCGGAGGCTGGAGCAGTTGGTGAGATGAGCAGTTTGGGGAGATGTTGATCAAAAGATACAAAATTACAGTTAGAATGGAAATTTTAAGAGATATATTATATGAAAGTGACTACAATTAATGATGATAGCATTATATTCTTGAAAACAACTAAGAAAGTGGACATTAAATGTTCTTATCTCGGGATCAGCAGTTGGCATAATGGCTATGTCACTGGAATTCCATGTAGTTGTCTGCAGTTCGAGTCCCGGGCCCAGTGACTTAAACTTACACTGGGCGCTTGTGCGTGCATGCCCAAGATCCTGAGAGAATGGAGGAAAAGGGATCGCAGTGTGGTCATCCCCCCTGGGGGGGTGATTTCTCACTTTCTGTGTTTCTGTCTCTGGCTCTCTCTGTCTTTCTGGTGAGCACAGTGCCTATATATAGCAAAAACCCCCCCCCCCCCCAAAAAAAAAGTTCTTATCTCAAAAAGCGCAACTATGTGCGTTAGTACATCTGTTGATTAGCTAGATTTAACCATTCCGCAATGCATAAACACTTCAAGACACAAGATTGTACACTACAAACGTAAACAATTTTATATGTCAACTTAAAAAAATGAAGTTTAAAGAAAGAAATACTCTGGGAAAGACAGACATTGAAATGTGTCTCCATGCATGATACATTTCCAGTAGATCTTTTTCTTTTTGTTTCCATATTTTTTTTTAGAATTATTTTATTTATCTTATTTATTTTAATTGGACCAGAGAGGGACAGAGTGAGAGAGAGAGGGGGCAAATGAGAAAGCAAGCTGCCAGATCCAGGACTCAAACCATGGCCAGCCATCTGGTACTCCAGTGCCCTTAACCATCACACCACTTGCCAGCCCCTGTTTCCATACTTTCTAAATATCATCTATGAAATTGTATTACTTTTGTCACCAGATTTATTTTATTTATTATCATTTTTCAATTACCTATAGGGCATGTATGCTCACTAGAGCGAGAGAAAGAGAGAGTGAGAAAGCAAGCCACCAGGTCTAGGATTCGAACCACGGTCAGCCATGTGGGAGACCAGCACTTTAACCACCACGTGACCTGCTGGGCACCAATCATCAGATTTTTCTAATTCATACATTTCAACCTGAGAAGCTGATCTTATCTGTTACTTTGTTTCTGCCAGCCAACATTCCTCCATCTCTCCTTCCCTTTCCCTTACAGCTTCAAGCAGTCAGTTTTTTATTGTCCTCTGAGGTCATTCTTTTGAATTAGATGGAATCCTCAAATCTAACTCCCGTGACACAGGCTACTTACAGTAACTCAGGTTACTTACACAGATGATACGTACACCAACTACGCTGATTTAATTTAACACATTGTATTGTGTACTGAAAAATCTCACTGAACTCCATTAATATGTTCAACTATTACACATCAATTCAAAAGAGAGAATCTCCAAGAGACAGTGAGTGAAAATGTTCCTGGCTTAACTAACATAATATCCTCCAGACTTACTCATGCCTCAAATGACAGGATCTCATTCTTTTTTTTTTAATCTTTTATTTATTTTTTAATTAACTAATTTACATTCATTCACTGAGCATTGTCACATCATACAAAATGTAATTTCCCATCCAGAAGATGCTGCATAGAAGCTTAATCATACATGTTATTGTCAATAATTTTCCATTTCTAGTTTCATATATATGTTCCCCCTATTCCTCCCCCTCTGCCATTTCCCACCCTCCTACCACACTATCTCAGGTGTCCCCAGTTGTTTTCCATTCCTTTTCCCCCCATATTTTATTGATTCACAAAATTTCTTAAATATTCTAACTACTTGCAATAGCAAGCTCTGCTGATATATACATATCTATGAATACATGCCTGACTTTAGGCATGAAACTCTGAGTAAAATGAATATACTATAAGGCAGCACCTAGCTGATGCTATGTAGTTTACTACGGTCATTATGTATTTTTTACTATATTTTTTATTTTGAGAAAAGCACACTTAACTTTAATAAATCAAATAAATTCTAAGGAAATATACTTAAAACTTAAAGCCAGGAAAATAGTAGGTACATGAACCTATCAGCAGCTCAAGACAAGACAAAAATCCTTAAAATCAGAAAACAAAGCCTAGAAAAAAATCAATAATGTTTTAGTCAAAAGTCATAAAATTCTATTTTACCAGTTTAGTCTCATGTACTTTATCTATTGTTGTGATTCAATTTTCCCAATTAAATTCTGGGATATAATATTCAACTCCAGGCTTGTCCCCACTATTAAGTTGGCCATTTTCTTAGTTTTTGAACTCTTATTTCTGTGTGACTGTATTTAATTTTCCTGGTATAGCACTCCCTGCAGAACTTCTTGGAGATCTGATCTGGTGTTGGTAAATTCTTTCAGATTTTATTTATCTGAGAATGTTCTTGTCTTTTCTTCCCATATGAAGGATAATCTTGCCGGGTATAGTATCTTTGGTTGCAATTGCTTTTCCCTTAACACTTGAATATATTTTCCCACTCT
>NW_006208977.1:806367-812700 GCF_000334495.1 Tupaia belangeri chinensis | reverse complement strand
AAGAGGACTTATTTTTCCTTGGAGGAGAGGTATTTTCTTGTTTTTCTATAATTTTTGTGACCCTGCGGTGATTTCTAGTCATCGGATGGATGGTTCATTTCTTCTAATTCTTGAAGTTCAGTCTGAGTGTTCGGAGGCGGGCAGAAGGAGGTGATCTGCAATCTCTCTTCTGTTCCATTCTCACTCTTTGTGGATCAGAATCAGTGGTAATAGAGGAATATTCTGACACTCACTGTATTCAGATGCATAGATTCTGTTCACTTGGACCTGTTTAGACACTTAGTGAGCAGAGAAATGAGTAAAGATTAAAAAAAAAAGAATTAAAGAAAAAGAAAGAAGAAAACATAAAATAATAAGAAAAAAGGATAATAAAAAAAACTATGGATTTTAATATTAAAATGCAAATATTGAAAACCTCACAGTGCTAGTTCACAGCTGAAGTTCAGGATCCATGTGGAGGTGGGCCTGGGTTTGTGCCTTTCCTAAACAGAAGGGGAAAGGCAGCTATTAACACAATAAAGGGGCTTGAAAGCCCAGAGATACTTTACCTTAAAAAAATTTAAAAATTAAAAGACTCTGGGAGACACAGAGAGACAGAAAGAACTGGAGACAAAGAGACAGGTAACACTACCCACTAGAAATAAGTGAGGAAGAAGTCTCAGCAGAAAATCTTCATTTTAAGTCTCTGAAAGCACTAGTTCACAGCTGAAGTTCAGGATCCTCCATGTCAGGATCTCATTCTTTTTAATATCCAAATAGTATTCCAGTGTGTGTGTGTGTGTGTGTGTGTGTGTGTGTGTGTGTACATATTCATGTATGTGCAATAGATCTTCAAAAGGTTCATGGAGATGGGGCCAGCAGATGGCATAGTGGTTAAGGTACTGGACTCCTATGTGGTTAACCACGGTTCGAATCCCAGACCCAGAGGCTTAAAACTCATGCCAGGCATACGTGTGCCCCAAAATCTTGAAAGGAGAATGAAGGAGAAGGGACTGTGGCATGGCCATCCCACCTGTGAGATGATTTCTCACCTTTTGTCTCTCCCTCTTTCTGTCTCTCTGTTGAGCACATGCCCTCTATAGCAAAAATTTCTCTAAAAAATAATAATAAAATTCAAGGAGAATGTGTTTTATGAAAACACTATGCATGAATTTCAATTGCTCTTGCACCAAAATAAACTGGTACTATAATTCCATTTTTCAGCAAATTTTTGAAGTATCCTCATACCACATCTCTTTTAATGCGATACCACAGAATACTCTTTAAAATTATCATATAGTAAAGAGCTAAGGTGACTGAATTAGAACCATTGCTATAAAATAATTGTTTTAAAAGTCTTAAAGAAAACTCGGCTAGACTCTAACCGAAAGCATCCACATTTTGCAATGAAAACTCTAAATGTGGCTGGCATGCGTGAGGTCTCTAGCAGTGGCCTTGGGAAAGGGGGTGTAGGAAATGGCTGTCTGGACCAGCCCTCTGGTTCAACCCAGGAATTCAAAGAAACAGCCAGAGTTTCCTCTGGTGAACCCAGGGGAAGCTAGTTCTAAGTGTGCTCAAGCCACAGTCATCCAAAGCTTTTTGCCCATTAAAAAAAGATTCAAATAGACCTAGTGGCAGCAGTATTTTCTCAAAATAACAGTTATATTATATTCTAATTCAGTTATTTCCATATGAAAAATTACAAAATCTGTTTCCCACAGTCAATAAACCTGCTCAATGAATCTTGAAAAATCAGATCTTTTCTGGAGTGATAGCAAATGAAGTGGTGTTATTACATGCAACTTTTCTAAAACTTACGATAATTAACAGAATATTTAAATCCTACTTAACAGGACCAGCAGTTGGTATAATGGCTATGTCACTGGACTCCCATGTAGTCGACCACTGTTCAAGTCCCGGACCCAGTGGCTTAAACGCACACCAGGCACATGTGCATGCGCGCCCAAGATCCCAAGAGGAGAATAGAGGAGATGGTATTGCAGCATGGCCATCCCCCTCAGGGAGTGATTTCTTTCTTTCTGTCTCTCTCTGTCTTTCTGGTGAGTGCATGTGCCCTATAGCAAAAACCTCAGTGCTCATCACAAGAAAAACCCCCCAAAAAAAAAAAAAAAAAAAAAAAAAAAAAAGAAAAGAAAAAAAAGTAAAAAATACCTGAGTTCAAGATTAGCCCCTAAACAATATCTACAGTTACCTTATTCTTTTATATTATTTTATGAAACAAATAAGTTCAATCTTTAAATACTTGACAGGAAAAAAAAAAAGATAAAAAGACCTTTGAGCAAAGAAATGCTACCAAGTGTGTGCACTAAATCTAGACCGATTTATTCACAGGGGTGTCTTATTTACTACTATTTTATTTTATTTACTCTTAGATTTTTTTTCTTCTCCTTCTTCTTCTTCGCCTTCGTCTTCGTCTTCGTCTTCATCTTCTACTTCTTCTTCGAGAAGTTTTTGCTATAGGGCACGTGTGCTCACCAGAAAGACAGAGACAGAGAGAAAGCGAGAAATCACCCCCCCCACCAGGGGGGATGGCCATGCTGCAATCCCTTCTCCTACATTCTCCTCTTAGGATCTTGGGCACTTATACACATGTGCCCAGTGAGAGTTTAAGCCACTGGGTCTGGGACTCAAACTGCAGTCAACTACATGGGAATCCAGCGGCATAGCCGTTACGCCAACTGCTTGTCCCAAAGAGATTTTTGCTATATGGTGTGTGCACTCACCAGAGAAACAAAGAGACAGAAAGCAAGAAATTACCCCCCACCCTACCCCCAGGGGGGTGGCCAAACCTCAATCCCTTCTCCTCCATTTTTCTCTTGGGATTTTGGGTACACTTACACATGCGCCCATTGTGAGTTTCAAGGAACCAGGTCTGGCACTTGAACTGTGGTTGGCTATGTGAGAGTCCAGCACCTTAACCATTTTGCTACTTGTTGGCCTCCACTTCTATTTAAAGAATTTTAATAAGCTTGAGGATCTGTTTCGTTCAACCTAGAGCAGATTAGAAGAGGTAAATAAGAAAATGGGTCATGGATATTGCTAGGGGTATCAACATCAAGTTTATAAAAAGACGTACAATTAAAGTGTAGTATGGGGACCAGCAGATGGTGTAATGGCTACATCGCTGGACCCCCATGTAGTTGACCGTGGTTTGAGTCCCGACCCAGTGGCTTAAACTCATGCCAGGCACATGTGCATGCATGCTTAAGATCCTGAAAGGAGAATGGAGGAGAAAGGATTGCGGTGTGGCCATGCCCCCTGGGGGGGGTGACTTCTCGCTTTCTGTCTCTGTGTCTCTCTCTGTCTTTCTGGCAAGCGCACGTGCCCTATAGCAAAAACCTCTCAAAAAAAAAAAGTGTACGTATGTATTAGAGAAATGATTTTTAAAATTTTAAAGGCAAACAAGAACGTTTCAAGCAAAGAAGTGCAGGTTTATTTAGTGAAGAGTCAGAAATAGCCTATTTCTGTCACTCACTTCCAAAGTGGTATTTGTGATGAAGTTTTCAGGTCATAAAGAGCCAATGTGCTCAGTACCCTCATCAATGGAGTTGGAGGGTGTGTATTTTACATCACTTCCCATCCAAAATGGTCAAGTGGGGAGAGGAAACATCAAAGAACAGAGGAACTTGCTGGGAGCATATAATTCCGATTATCTGCATCCTAAATAGGATGGTGGCTACATGGATACATACATCTGCCAACTCACCAAACTGCGCTAACAGAGGTTCACCTTATTGCATCAGATTTTACCCCAGTGACATTTATTTAAAAAGTAAAAATAAAGTTTAAGTTAAAATTTAGTACTTCAAAGATAAGAGTTAGCTGGTTGGAAATCCATGAATGTCTCTCTGGGTGATCCAGGCTACTTACCTTAACTAAAGATGCTTCATAGTCATGTGTGTCGTAATAACATGTGGGTCACCAACAGACACATACATGAAGGCAGTCGCATGGAATTAGTATAGGCTGCACCACGTAGTCTGTCATAGGTGTGCAGTAGGCTATGCCCTCTAGGTTTATGTGAGCTAACTGAACCATGTTCGACAAGGACTAAATCACCCAACAATGATAATATCAAGACATACCCCCATCATTACGCAATACATGACTGTATTGTACCAGCCGCTATGCTGGGTCCTGATAACACAAAAACTTGCAAAATATGAAGAGTCTTCAGAAAGCGAAGGCCAGTAGGTGGCATAGTGGCAAAGGAGCTGGATTCTTACATGGCTAACTGCATAGTTCAACAGCTTAGACCCAACAGCTTGAAACTCATGCCAGGTGCTTATGCTTGTGTGCCCAAAGTCCTGAAGGGGAACATGCAGAAGAAAGGATTATGTCTGGCATGGCCATCCCCGGGGGGGTGATTTCTCACTTTCCCTCTCTTTGTCTCTGGTGAGTGCACGCACCCTACAGCAAAAACAAAACAAGTTCTTGTTCATGTGCATTATGAAAAAAACTATGCATGAATTTTTAAAACTGTGGCTAAATAAACTTACACTTTAATTGCATTTTTCCATGCACTCTTTGAAGCCCCCTTCTATAGTCTCTTCTTGGCAAGGTCAACATTTTTAATACATTTAGTGGTTAAAGAATACACTCTTTTCCCAAAAAACTCAACACGCATTACAATATGGTATTGGAGGAATTAAGAACCGGAAGAAATTTCTGACATAGATACTACATTTTCCTTCTCTCAGCTTTTGCTGACCTACACAATCTCCTACCTACATCAGGAAGACAACCCTGTTTTTCTAGTATCATTTGAAATGGGAATCATTACTATACCTCACCAAACAAAAACCCACAGTAGAGTAGACTTTTCTATAGATTTTTCAGCAGAATAAGATATAAACAGGATAAGCTATCACTAGCTTTTAAATGACCTATTGGTAAGGGAGTGGTAGATGGTGCAGCGGTTACGTCTCTGGACTCCCACATGGCCAACTGTGGTTCTAGTCCTGGACCTGCTGACTTGAAACTCATGCTGGGCATGTGTGTGTGTGTGCCCAAGATCCCAGGAGGAGAATGGAGAAGAAGAGAGACTGCGGTGTGTCCATCCCCCTGGGAATGATTTCTCACTTTCTTTCTCACTGTCTTGTCTCTCTTTCCTGTGAGTGCATGTACTCTAAGGTAAAAACCACTACCAAAAATAAAAAAATAAATGAGAAAGAAATAAAAGAAAAGAGTAAAGAAAAAGACTATTGGGTACAAAAGGAGACAAAGCACTGGAAAGGTAGGCTGTAATTAGCCAGACAACCCCGAAAGCTGTCCCAGTACTAGTCTGGGACTTTCTGTGAAAATCTATCAAAAGTTGCAAACATAAAAATATGAGCCAGCTCTTGGCCTAGTGGTTAAGATACCTAGGACCCGCATGGCTGACCATACAGTTCAAATGTGGACTCAATGGCCTGAAAAACATCCCAAGGCATGTATGCCCAAAATCTCAAAAAGATGAGTGAGATGGAGTACAAAGGATTGTGCTATAACCATGCCCCAAGGCGGGTGCTTCCCTCTCTCTCTCTCTCTCTCTCATACATGTGATCTCTGGGATTTTTTTAAAGCAAGGTTATACACACACACACACACACACGCACACACATTGACTAAATGAAGAGAACAGAAAGCTTTAGCTCTCACTTAGCTCTTACAGCAGCTTTATAATAGAACAGAACTATACAACTAAGGAAGACCCTAGCACAAAGGACAAAATGAAGTGAGCCCATCTCTAAATTTAGCTAAATATAACAGCCCTATGTGGCTTCTCTCTGCTCAATCCCTGCCTCCCTCAGCCTCATCATGATTCCAAAGGTTTGCATGCTTGTTGTGCACCTGCTGACACACCTACATAACCTTCTCTTTCTAGAAAGGGAAGGAACCCCCTTACTCAGTGCTATCCTTGGTCTGTTCATACGGACAAGGCATCAATCTCATACCAGAAGCAGACAGAATTGACTTCAGATTGTCGTTATCCCAACTGAGAGACGACACACAGAGTGGTGGGCATATATGAGGACAACAGTGAAGGATGGTGAGGCACCCAGAGAGTAGCAACTGTGGGGAGCCATTCTAACACCCTGACCGAAGGTCCCCAAACTCCAGTAACACTGTAGGACACTCAATCAGACTTGAATTTCAAATAAACAATGAATAATTTTCTTAGTATAAGAATGTCCCAAATATTGTGCATACTTGTTTGGTTGATTATCTCAAACTTAAATTTAACTGATTGTCCTGTATTTTACCTGGAAGTTCTACCCAGGTCTGAAGGCATCAGAGCATTACTGGAGCCTGTGAGTGCTAGAGTGGAGGAGGAGGGCTGCCTCAGCAGGA
>NW_006208977.1:802180-806354 GCF_000334495.1 Tupaia belangeri chinensis | reverse complement strand
CAGCAGGAACCATGGCCCTGGAGACATGGAAGTCGGAAATGACGCCAAGGCAAGCAGGAGCAAGGTGGAAGCAAGGATGGGGCCTCTTTCTCCTCTTGCCCTCTGATCTCCTGCTGGCTCTTCCCAATGGCTGAATGCAATAGGAACCAGACAATGAGAAAGGACTGGGCTCTGGAGGCAAACAGGTCTGCAGAGAAGGTGGAAAATGGACATGCATAGGTGAATACCAATTGCATATCAGAAATTTATTTTTAATTGGCTGTGTCTCTAACTGAACATTTGCAGATGTTTTTCCTTGACATTACTCTAGACGATACAGTGCAACAGCTATTTCCATAGCACTTACCTTGTATCAGGTACTGTACGTCGTCTGGAAATGATTTAAAGTACGTGGAAGGTTGTAGATAGGTTATAGGCAAATAGCATGCCATTTTATATAAGAGACTTCAGCATCTACAAATTGGTATCCACAGAGACCCTGAACCAATTCCTTGTGGATACTGATGGACAAGTGTATATTCCTAGTAGAATCATTTTCTGTATTCCTTCTAGAAATATCATTTGGGGATTTTTCTTTTCTTGAGACCATCAGTAAAACTGGTAGAAAGTGAATATAGAAAAGTGAAAGTGAATATTTACAAACAGTTGTTTCCAAATATTTACACATATGAGGGGGGGGTCTTCAAAAAGTTCACAGAGAGTCAGTCAGCAGCACGGTGGTTAAGCTGACTAGATCCCATATGGCCAACTGTGCACTTTGAGTCTCAGACCCAGTGTATTTTCCATAAGTGCATACATGCTCAAGATCCAAGAGGAGAATGGAGGAGAAGGGATCGCAATGGGGCTATTCTCCCAGAAAGTGCTTTCACTCCTCCCATCCTATGTCTCTCTCCAAAGAGTGCATCTGCCCTATAGCAAATTTTTTAAAAATTAAATAAATAAAAAGCACATGGAAAATTCATATTATTAAAAAAAAGCTATGCCTGGATATTAAAAAATTTCTGCACTAAAATACACGATTACTTTAATTCCATAATTTCACAAAATTTCTTAATAATAATATTTTTAAATTTGCTATAGGGCACATATGCCCACCAGAGAGAGAGAGAAGAAAAGTGAGAAAGCAAGCCACCAGGTCCAGGACTTGAACCACAGTCCATCATGTGAGAGTTCAGCACTTTAATCACCATACCACCTGCTGACCCGAAGATACCTCTTTCTAAATGTGTATGTGTTCAGTTCACAGGAAGCTGGAGAATGTATTATAATAGGCAAATATTTGACCTTGAATAGATAAAAACTTCTTGTTTTAGACCTGGAAACTATCTCGAGAGAGAAAGAAATCATTCCACTGATCATATTCTTTGCCAGAAGCTAAATGCCAAGCACAGTGCCAGGCTCCATTGGTGACTAGAGTTGAAAGAATCAAGTGATTTTGGCATCTCTAATTATTTCTTTGGTAGTGATAATTATAACTAAATTCCTTTATCATGTGTAACCTTCCCCCTCCCAAAATCAAGATAAACATTAAAGATAGAAAAGAAGAGGGGAGGGTCCAGCAGATGGGATAATGATTACATAGCTGGACTTCCATGTAGTTGACTGTGGTTCAGGTCCCAGACCCGGTGACTTTAGCTCACACTCAGCACACGTATGTGTGTGCCCAAGATCCCGAGAGGAGAATGGAGGAGAAGGGATTGCAGCATGGCCATCACCCCAGGGGGGAGGGGTGATTTCTCACTTTCTGTCTCTCCGTCTTTCCAGCAAGTGCACACCCTCTGTAGCAAAAGTCTCTCTTAAAAAAAAAAAAAAAAAAAAAAAAGAAGAAGAAGAGGGGAAGGAAGGGGGCTAAAAAATGAAGTTATATAGAAATCCTTTCATTTTAGGAAGTGGCTGGGGCAGGAGAGTTGGCCAGTCCTGGGGAAAAGATCTAGGGAAGGATCTGGGCAACCAGGCACCCTGGTTTCACTCTCAGATGTCCTGTAACCTCCATCTCATGGTGCAAGTCAGCCTCTCCAGGCTGGCTTTTAAATCTGTGTAATAAGGAGGTTAGTTTTAAGACATACAGACCTTTTCCTTACCCAAATCCAATATATGCTTTGGAAACTAAATTCTCAATAACCCCATGGTACGAGAGTAAATAGAAATCTTATCCAACTGTATTAGCAAAGGTGGCTTCACTACCTGGACCTAACCTAGGAGACTGGTCAACCCTGTGGGAGCTCAGCTTCCATTCAGCTAAGATTTTACCTTCCGACTTCAAGAGGAGCCATCACTATTGTACGAATGTAAGAACGGAGGGGAGAAGGAAATCTTTCCTGAATGCCTACGACAGGATAAAGAGGCAAGTTTATTCACTCTTTAAAAAAAGGATGTATTTCACCGAAGTCACCACAGCCCCAACTTCCAATCCCCAGAGGATCTGGCCAGTGGTTAAAGAATTAGAGAATTAAATGGCAGGATCTCTGCAATACATTGGCCATTCTCATGAAGCTTGAATTCATCCTAATGCGTCTGTTATTAACGTTGCATCTTTTCACATCCTGCCTTCATCCGATAACTTTTATTTATTTATTTTTTTGAGAGAGATTTTTGCTACAGGGCACATGTGCTCACTAGAGAGACAGAGACAACGAAAGTGAGAAATCATTCCCCAGGGGAATTGCCACGCCACAATCCCTTCTCTTCCAGTTTCCTCTTGGGATCTTGGGCATGCACGCACATGCACTGGGCGTGGGTTTTAAGTCACCAAGTCCAAGACTCGAACTACAGTCAACTATATAGGAGTCCACCAGTAACCATTATGCCATCTGCTGGCCCCCATCCATTAACTTTTAGTCCTTCTTATTCTGTGGCCACAAGAACAAAACAAGACATCTTCAATAATGTACACAAGATGTAAGACTTTATCTATCAGCTTGCCAGTAAAGTCATGATGCGTTTTTCTCTTTTTCTATGCAAAAATGCACCATGACTTCTCTGACAACCCAATACATCCTCCTAAGAGCCACAGAAAATGTTAGAGCCCCTCAGAAGTTTGAGGGAACATTCTTCTGCTTTGCAGAGATCATGGGAACAAAAAGAAAAATGGGTGCCTATTTCAGTTGTCCTGCCTCTGAACTGTGCCACATCAAGCTGGAAATCTGATTCGTGTTTTGCCATCCCAGCTGAAGAGTTCCAAATGCCAAGCCCGTCCATCTAGGTCTTGAATTGCATGGCCTGAAAATATCCCATTTGCAGACACTTACCCAGTTGAAGGGTGCAGAGGAAGCACCCTCATGCCAAGTCCTCCTTAGTAAAGAAAGAACAACAATGGATTCTTGTGCATAAACCAGCATGCAGATGACCCGGCAGAAAGACCACAATCAAAGAGAAAGTGTTCCAAATTACATCGAGCCTTCCTCCGAGGTCCCAACATGATGGTAATGTTCTCCAGCCTTTGAAGTTTGCAAGAAATATGAGAATCCAACTGGAGGTTCCACGGGGCCACGGCAAGGACCCCAAAGGACTATGTGGATGGGGGTCCTGCAGGCATTTGTCCTTGGTTCCCATCTATAAAATCGCCAAACTTAAATAGACAGCTGCTGTTCAAACTCTTAAATTGCTAGTGGAGGGAAACGCCGGGCTGCCCCGAGCCTGCTAGCCCAGCAGTCAGTCTGATGAGAAACGCAGTTGAAAGAACAGACTGGAAAGCCAAATACCTGTCAGGCTCTTTCACACTCCAGTGTTGCCAGAAGGTCTATAAAAATGTCATTGTCTCTCAGCTGCCGGTGATTATATTACCCTTTACATTGGCTGTTGTTAATAAAAAAAAAAAAGTGAATATCATTTTTTTTTTTTTTTTTGCACTGCTCTGGCCTTCCTCTGGCCTTTTTCAAACAATAATAGACTAAATATAAAGAGACAGAAGTCATTACTTGGCTCTTTAACTAGTGCCAAGGAAAATGAATAATTAAGGAAACATTACTTGAAAGAAATTTACACGGCTGCTTTTAAGTTAGAACCAAATAAGAGCTCTTTAAAAATACATCATTTCCCCTTTATCTTAACACAGCTCGTGCTCCAGCCTAATATATTACGGTTGCTACCGTTTAGATCTTACCAGAAAAAAAAAATACAAAAAAAATAAAACGCTTTTAGTTTCCATTATCCTATTATAAGTCCCAAATCAAAC
>NW_006208977.1:798172-802169 GCF_000334495.1 Tupaia belangeri chinensis | reverse complement strand
CAGAGGAAGGTCGAGGAGGGTGGGGACACGGGGCTGGGCTGTTTACACAGCTTCCTTCTCATCTAGACTAGCAGCCGATGTTTGACTTGGTTCACCTAAGACAGCAATTCCCAAACACCTTTTTCTGGCTCCTCTTGAACACTCGCCACAGATGGCAGAAGCCTGGCTAACTTTTTAATTGTGCATTCTATTTTCTTTTTTAACATTGACAAAAAGAGGTACTCACAGGTAAGCCTGTATGAGGGGACTTCAAAAAGTTCGTAGTATACATACAAATCAGGCACTGCGCAGCAGTAGAATGCAACACCCTGTGAGGTTGACCCACATGCGGAGAAGGTTCTGAGCTCACATTTAGAGACATCTCTGGGTGCTCTGGGCATGTGTATGCCCATGCTCCAGAGCTGGCATGGATCGCTGGGTCAAGATCTGATAGGGAGTGTGCTCTCTCTCTCTCTCTCTCTCTCTCTCTCTCTGTCTTTCTTGCTCATGGAGGAAAAAAATAAATTTTAAATAGGCATAAAAACATGAGTCTAGGAACCCATCAGATGGAGTAATGGTTATGTTGCTGGACTCCCACATGGTCGATTATGGTTTGAGTCTCAGACCCGGTGGCTTAAAACTTATGCTGTGTGTGTGTGTGCATGTGTGCCCAAAATCCCAAGAGGAGAATGAAGAAGAAGGGACTGTGGCATGGCTATCCCCCCAGGGGGTTATTTCTCACTTTCTGTCTCTCTGTCTCTATCTTTCCAGTGAGTGCACATGCCCTATAGCAAAACTCTTCTTTAAAAAAAAAAAAATTAGTGTATTGTGGTAAAAATCTTTTGAAATCTATACATAGGTTTCCATGGTACACACTTCCCATGAACTTTTTGAAGACCTGCATACACATATCAGCATCTGAATGAGTGGGAGCAAGGCTGGTTCTTGTGAGCAATAGCTCTCTCACGCTCGCTCGCTCTCGCTCTCTCTTCATCTCTCTTCCTTCCCCCTATTAGGGTCTTCATCTTCTTTTAAGCAAGGAAGTTTGCACAGAGCTAGTACCAGACCAATAACACACATTATGCACCCAGAAGTAAACTTAACTAATTAAAAAAAAATATAGGATTTAGCAGGAAGTCCAGAGCTTGGAGCAACTTTCCTCGTGCTCAGGCAATGAAGCTGGCATCTTGAGGCTTCAGATACAGCCTGTCCCATGCCACAATCAGGGAGACATCTTGAGTCCCTGAAGTTGGCTCCACATACAGTATATATAAGAGGAGCCTCCAAAAAAATTCATAGATGATGCATAGGATAAAAAAGTTTTGCATGGATGTCAAATATTTTTACCCCAAACTAAATTTGTACTTTAATTTTATTTTCCATAAACTTTGCAGAGTACCCTCATATATGATATTGCATGTATTTGGTTGCCTGGTCAATAGAGGATCTGTGTCCTCTGTTCTCAAATTCCCTGGCATTCTACAAACAGCTGCCTCATGTGGCCCAGCCCACCCGTTTCATTGCTGATCCATGTCCCTCACAAAATGTATATGCTGAAATCCCAACACTCAGTTTCTCAAAATATCGTATATTTGGAGATAAAGTCATTAAGAGGGTGATGAAGTCAAAATGAAGCTGTCAGGTGGGGCCCTAATCCAATAAGGTTAGTGGCCTCATAAGAAGGTGAAGAGATACCAAGGACAGGATAATGCAAAGAGACAGCAAGAGGGTGGCCATCTACGAGCTGAGGAGAGAGACCTCAGGCAACACCAACCCCATTGACACTTGATCTTGGATGTTAGCCTCTAGAACCGTGAGAAAATAGAGTTCTGTTGTGTAAGCCACCCACTCTGTGGTATTTTGTTATGGCAGCTCAAACTGACTCATACCTTCTACAAAGGCCAGTCCTTTGTTCTTTTCTAAAACTAATACTGAGTATGTTTGCTATTGCTGTCTTACAACATACCACAGAATGAATGACTTAGAACAACAAAAAATTAATGTCTCACAGTTCTGGAGGCTAGAAGTCCAAGATCTATTGCCAGCAAAGCTAATTCTTCTGAGGGCTATGAGGGAGAATGTACTGTGCCTCTCTCCTAGCTCCCAGTGGTTTACTGGTGGTGGTCTTTCATGTTCTTTGTATTGTAGGTGCATCACTTCAATCTCTGCCTTCGTCTTCACGTGGCATTCTCCCTATGTAGAGTAGTCCCACCTAACCATGGTTTGGCTTTCTGCAGTTTCAGTGCCTGCAGTCAGTCATGATCCAAAGATAGGTGAGTTTAGTACAGTAAGAAATTTTGGAGAGAGTCCATATTTGCATAACATTCATTATAGTATATTGTTATAATTGTTCTAGTATTAGTTGTTGTTGTTAATCTTTTACTGTACCTTAATTATAAGTTAAACTTTATCTTAGCTATGTACATATTGTATAGGAGAACACACAGTATAGACAGAGTTCAAGGCTGTCCATGGTTTCAGGCACCTACTGAGAGTTTTGGAATATATGCTCCTCAAATAAGGAAGAACTACCGAACTTGTCTATCTCTGTATCTGACTTTCAACTTTATTTTTTTAAGACATAGTCACATTGTGTCCCAATCATCCTGCCTCAGCCTCCCCACCACACCCAGTCTTTAGGTTTGGTGGGAAAGCAAAACCCAGATCTCCACATGGCCCCAGCCTACAGAGCACAGCGTCTCAGCAGGGTGCATTACCACAGCTGGGCCCAAATTTCAACTTTTCACAAGGACATGGTCATAATGGATTAGGACCCACCCTAACAACCTCTACTATTTTTTCTTTTTTTTTTTTTTAATTTGTTATAGGGCATATGCACTCACCACAGAGAAAGAGAGAATGCACCCCCAGTGGATAGTCACATCTCTATCCTGTCTCCATTCTCCTTTCTGGATTTGGGCTCACAAGCACACGCACATGCACCTGGTGTTTTCTCAAGTCTGCAGTCCAGTTGCCTTTACCACTACATTACCAGCTGGCCCCCTCAACTTTTTTTTTTTTGAACATATAATTGACAGATAAAAACTGTATATACTTATTGTGTAAGACATGATGTTTGGATATACATATACAATGTGAAATAATTAAATCCCAATGACCTCATCTTAACTTGATTATTTTCAAAGACGCTTCCCAAATAAGATCATATTCACAGATTCGTGGAGTTAGGGCTTCAACATCTTTCTGGAGGGCACAATTCATTCCATTGCCACTACCTATGGAAATATACATACTTCCTGAATGCCAATGCCAGAGTTCTCCATGAGTGAACAAAGGTGAAGCCACCTTCACCCCCGCTTCTAAGTCTTCCCAATCTACTCATTAATGTCCTGAGTTCATCAGAAAAGAGAACTTTTGAGGGCCCATTAAGAAAGAGGGTTTCAATTGCAGGCACCCCTTAGAATCCTCGTCACAACACCAAAGCCCAAGAGTGGAGTATTTCCAGGAACAAGGTGTCTTTACCTGGTAGGTACAGGACGACTGAAGGGCTACTCCACTCTGGGATACAGTCAGAGAAAGAGGAAGGAAACTGAAAGAGGTTGAGAGTTGTGGAGATGTGTGTGTGTTGACTCAGATCACAGTATCTTTTTGCATCCATGTACTTTTTGTCCTATGAACTTGGCCTTAGCTCGCAGGGAGAAAAGTGTGCTTTGAAGGAGCCGCCAATAAGCTCATGTGGTCACATTAGACCGAGAGCAGAGAAACTCAGAGAGCAGCAGATTCTTCTGACAGGAGCAAGACAGCTTTTCTTCTGAAAGATGGACGGAGTCTTTAAAAGCCACCTTACCTTGTTTGCCTTGCCCAGAGGTGATTAATTATACATCATCACAGGAAAAAGCACATGTTTCGGAAATACTCTTCCGTGAACTACATCCATTTGTATTTTTACAGAGTCAATCCAGGTGATTAAGGCAGAGGGAGGACTTGTATAAAAAGAAGAATCTACAAAGCAGTTTCATTCCACACGTGTTTGCTCTTTTCAAAGCAAATTCAGCAG
>NW_006208977.1:763972-798144 GCF_000334495.1 Tupaia belangeri chinensis | reverse complement strand
AGCAGGAAATCCGAATCACTGATGCAAACCTTTGCAGTTAATTTGTACCCAGAGGCATATTGGGGGCCATTATTCCAGAAGTATGTACATGAAAATCCCATTATTTGAAAATATATTCATTGTAACTCTGGGCTGGGCACTGCAAAGTTAACAGCAAATAGGAAAAAAGTTGAGAACGAGAGGAGGTAACTTTGGGGTACTTAATGCCAACAGGAAGGACCACAGCTTGGCAGCACTGAGAGGTTGTCAGTATGACAGCTTGTTTAAAATCACCTGTAGCAATGAGTCGCAGGTTGATGTGTCTGTACGTAATGAAAATAGGAGATAAAGAGAAAAATCTAGGAGATGTAGATGAATTGGTGCTTTGCACAGTGCTAGCTCACAAAGTCACGGTCACTGAGTGCCTCACGATTCTGAAGCTTCATGCTTCAGGAAAATCCACTATTTGTGACATCATTGAACTTCTGAAGTCTGCAGAATAGTGCATGTAACAGCACATTGCTACTTTGCTGGAAGAGAGAAAATATCAACAAGGCAAATTATTAGAAGAACTCCAGCATCATTTCCCTCCTTAAGGCCTTAGTGCACAAAGTGAGTAGTCCTATATATTTTTTTTTTGTATTGGCCCACAGCAGGCACAGTCTCTCCCATATGGTGGACTGACTTAGCAGACATCATTATGCTCCATCACTGGCCTATTCACACACAATGGCTTGCTCTGCTTTCTCTCCCTGGGTTCACTGGAGAACCTCAGTGTGTATAAGAACCTTTCTAACCCATACAGGATGCATACTCTTATCTAGAAATCTTCATCTTCTTCTAGTCATCTCTTGAATGAGCTCAGCAACTGAAGCACCTTGACACAAAGATAACAGCAATGGCCAGGCTGTTAACGCTACAGCTGCTGGACCTCCTAGGGTTCATTCACATTCACTGGCAGCCCCTGCTCTGGCACAGCTAGAATTGCAGGGCTATATTTTCCCTTTTCTTTTGATTTGGTGAACTCTCTGATCCTGCCCTCACGTGCCTCATACCCATGTCTACTTTAGCCAGAAGAAGACTACAAGGTGTAACCCAGGAGAGCTATTCTTAAAGTGGTTCTGTAACTGCATCATGAGGCCATGGGAGGACTTAACAAACCAAAGCCAAATACTTTGCTTCCTTCTTCCTTTGCAGGTGCAGCTCAACCTTTTTACCTACTCTTTCTAAAATTCGAAAACATACAGAGGGAGAAACTGCTCAAGGAATCATCATCGTCGTCATCACTGTCATCATCATCATCATCATCTGTCCATTGTGGTCCTCACTTGACTGGTTAACTCACTTAGTCAATCACTGTTAAGCAGTTTCTCTGGTTGTCTTAGTACCACATAGATACATGCCAAGCTTTCATGGGGTGTAAAGAGCCAACGTGTTGCTATATCATGCACAGTACTTGCTCTGAGGGGAAGTATACCAAAGAAGCAGAAGATAGAATTCATGATCAGTTTAAATGTTATCCAGTAGGAAAGTTGTTTTTGAAAAAATGAATGAGATACCCAGTAATTACAATGGAATCTATGTGCTGTTTAAAGACAAGGATTCCCTCTCTGTCACTAACAGGAATTTATCTTGAAGATATATTGCAAAGTAGAGATGCAAATTAAAGAACAATACATAGATGAGAGGACTTCAAAAGTTCATGGGAAAGTGTAATTAAAGTATGGTTTTTTTTTCTGGTGCAAAATAAATTGAAATCTACATATAGATTTTTCATTCTATACATTTTCCATTGGCCTTTTGAAGACCCCCTCACATGTAACATAATCTCCTAGATGTTAAAATGAACATCAAAATCTATTTAGGGGAAGAGAGATGAAAGAAAATTTCCATTGCTTGTGTATGTATTTGTACAATTAAAAAAAAAATTAAGAAGATAAGCTTTCTCTCTTGAGAAGCTTCCAGTCAATGAGGAAAGGCAGGGCTGGCAAACACGACCTATTTTGGAACAGCTGTTCACCTGTGTCATATAAGCTATTGACCACAAGATCACTGGAGAAAGAACTAGAAGTTGTCCCTGAAACCTGCCTGCAAAGATTAGGACCTAATGAGGGCTTTGAGGAATGGGTAAGATTTGGAAAGATGAATAAAAAGGAGGGAGGCAATTAGACAATGTTTTATACTGCTATCACCATTGGAGGAGTGGAACAAGGACCAACAATAGCCCTTTCTTCAATCCTGCCACAGGGAGGCACACACATATTGTAGGGAGAGAAAGTCATTATGTAGGTTTGCTCTCTGGCAGTGAATAAGAACTGAGGGAAACATACATTGTGGAAGAAATAGAAATATGCATTGTAGAAATATGCATATGAAGAAATAGAAATATGCGTTGTACTTTCAAAACTAAGTATAATACTGCATTGCTTTGAACATAAATAAAAATCAATACAGAGCAAAAAAAGAGAGAAGCAGAGGCCTAGGCTCTAGAAGCGTATTTTAATCCTTAATTGACTTGCGATCACTTTCTGATAATCCAGCTCTCGTTCCACTAATTACAACTACTTTAAACAGAAACCCATTAATTCTGTATTAATATTATCTTTCTAATGAAAAACTAGATTAAGAATCGCCTTTCTAATTGCCCTAGACTGATTCCTTCTTTCAGTTATAATATGCTGCCTGAGGCCTCCCGCTTAGGGGCTCTTCATGATTCTAAGTCCCTTCGAGGGCCTCCCGGCAGCTTCCTTGTTGTAACAGGGATGCATGTGATGCCCACTGTCCCTCAGCTGCACCCCATTAATCCCCTACCAGGATGCTGCTGGGTGAATGATTCAGCAACCTTTCAAAGGGCCTAGCTACTCTTTATGCACAGCCAACATATGTTACAACAAAGTTAATCCAACAGGCAACAGCAAGAAATTAAACAGATGTATTCACAGGGGGAAAAAAAAAAAAACATATGAGCAAACAGACTAAGGCAGGGAGGAAGATGGCACTTTCACAAAGACTAGGAACTCTGTCCTGAGGAGACTGAAATATTTTTTTCTTTACCAACCAAGATCAGGCAAGTTCTGATTTGAACCAGCTTTTCCACACTCCACCAAAATCTGCTGCTTTGGAAGTTAAAATTATTTTAAGAAAAATACTTTTTTTGGTGGTCAAAGAAATTTGAGAAACGGGGACCAGCAGTTGGTGTAATGGCTATGTTGCTGGACTCCCATGTAGTCAACTGCGGTTCAAGTCCCAGACCCAGTAGCTTAAACTCACACCAGCGCATGTGTGTACATGCCCAAGATCCCGAGAGAAGAATGGAGAAGGGATTGTGGCGTGGCCATCCTCCCTGGGGGATGATTTCTCACTTTCTGTCTCTCTTTCTGGCAAGTGGATATGCCTTATAACAAAAACCTCTCAAAAAAAAAAAAAAAGAAAGAAAGAAAGAAAGAAAGAAAGAAAGAGAAAGAAAGAAAGAAAGAAAGAAAGAAAGAGAAAGAAAGAAAGAAAGAAAGAAAGAAAGAGAAAGAAAGAAAGAAAGAAAGAAAGAAAGAGAAAGAAAGAAAGAAAGAAAGAAAGAAAGAGAAAGAAAGAAAGAAAGAAAGAAAGAAAGAAATTTGAGAAACAGTTACCTAGTCAAAGTTAACCAGGTTTCATTCTTACTGCAGGACTTCTCAGAACCTTTATTATTGTTAATGTGCACAGTGGGTCTCCAGGAAAGTGGACAGTAGTCAGCATTTCTCAAAACTTTCTCAACTGCAGTTCCTTGGCTGTCATTAGTCCATGTACATTGTTTAGAAAGCAATGACTTGGGTCACCGAATACAGTTGGCTCTCCAGATCTAGGAGTTCTGCATTTGCAGATTTGACATACCACGGTTCAAAAATATCTAAAAACAATAATGGTCGTGCCTGTACTGAGACTTCTTTTCTTGTCATTATTCATGAAACAACATAGTACAACAACTATTTACATAGCACTTACATTGTGTTAGACATCATAAGTAAGCTGCAGGTGCTTTAAAGTATACAAGAGGACGTGTGGGGGCTACATATAAACACTGTGTCGTTTTATAGAAGGACTTGAGCATCTGTAGGTTTTGATTTTCAGAAGGTCCTGTAACCAATCCTCAAGGATACTGAGGGATGACTGCACATGAAGGGACCACAAAAAGTTAGTGGAAAATGGAATTAAAGTGTGAGTTTATTTTGGTGCAAAAGAAAATTTGAAAGCTGGCTATAGTTTTCCCATAATATACATTTTCCATTAACTTTTGGAAACACATATTTCTTGGAGAAATACAGGTTTTAGGAAAATGTATAATACCCCAACAGATTCTGAGAGCAATTGCAATGAGATACTTAGAGTTATAGAAATTGGTGAGTAGACCTCAACTAAGTGATCATACTTTTTTAAAACTAAACTGTCAGAGTGTGCATGTTCTTGCCAGAAAGAGAGAGACACACACAGAGAGAAGGAGGGAGAAAACACCTCCAATGGAACAGTAATCTCTTCTCCTTAATCTCTTCCTTCTTTCAGGATTTTGGGCATGCACACACACATGCATCCAAAGTGTTTTTCAAGCCACCCAGCCAGCATTCGAACTGAAGTCAGCCATGTAGAGTCTACCTCCTTAACTACTAGGCCACAGGGCCAGCACAGCAGTTATGCTTCTTTCTGGCTAAGGTTTAGCTCTTCATTTCCATTAGAACATTCTTGATTATTACTTGCAGGCTGTCTACAGCCTTGTTCCTCAAGGTCTGGTCCATGAACCAGAGTGTCACTGGGGATTTGCTAGAAATGCAGCAAGTCACACCCCAATCTAGACCTCTTGAATCAGAGTCTGAATTTGGACCAGACCTGGGAGATGCACATGCACATTCCAATCCGGAAGCTCTGCTCCTCTGCAGCAGTAGTTCTCCACATCAGTGAGCAATAGGATCAGCTGGAGGGAAAGGGGCTGACAAGGGCCATGTGCAATATTGTGATGCAGTTTCTTTGATGTGGTTGTTTTGATACTGAATTTGCTAAATCCTGAAAACAAGCCACCTTTAGTGTACAAGACAGACATCCTCAGCTCACCCTGGCCTCACTTCTCTTATCAGCCTTGACCTGTTTCCAAAGCCCACTTCGCCCCTTAGTCATCATCCCCAAGGTGATAGAATGAGGGGGTTGGGGATATGGGGATAAGGTGTGAATGAAGGATAGTTCCAGGGATATGAGTGTACACATTACTTAGTAAGACTTTCAAATCCATACAATTTTGCATTTGGGTGTGTGTGTGTGTGTGTGTGTGTGTGTGTGTTTTAAAGCTGTGTCTATTATCCACAACTCTTCAGACAGACTGACTCAGAATTTCCTATTACACTAGACTTCATGCACATAACCAGCAAGAAGAGTTCACTGAGCCTTTCAAATAGAGGACGTAGATTATGGGGTATTGCACATTGGCTCTGCCCCAGTGGGCTTGAAGCCCATGTGCTCTGCATGGTTAAGGTACAGGACCAAGGTCATACCAGGAATTGGGTTGCAAAGCTCTTGACCCAGATTGAGAGTTCAGGCAATGGTCACGAACGTTTTCATCCATGTGAGCTAATGGATAGTAAGCCAGGAGCCTTGATCCCATCAACACTGGGCTCTGATGAGCCTGTCCAAGCAGGGCAAGGGTAACAGATGAGTATGGGGAGTAAGGAGTGCATGTATGGCTAAACAATTAGAGGGATTTTTCTATTAAAAAATAAATAAAAAGGAAGTACAGTACATAGTACTCACAGAGACTAAAGTCCACATTTTGTCTCGGCTGCCCTCATTGGATGATTAGAGTATGGCGAGGGGCGGGAAGGAAATATGTAAAACATTACTGTTTGAAGTTCGACCCTGTAGGTTTTCAAAGCTAGGTTTTTCCAGCAGCTTAACTGATTGGCTCAATCTCAAAACTCTGTAGGTAATTTAAAGTCCTGTACGAAACCTGCAGCCTGGCCAAGGAGCTGCACATGCTAATTTTATCATTATTAAGACTTGGAACTCTTCCTGAATGAATCTCGTGAAGTACTCAGAGAAATACCCATGCCATGAAAAGGATTCCTTGATTTCTGGAGGAAGCCGTGCACTGAAGTTAAGAGGCATGGTCTTCCCATTCCTCTCCCTGGGATGTTCCAGGTTTCTCATATCCTTGTGGCCAGTGGTTGCTCGAAAAAGGAGGACTCTTCAAGATTCGCTCTGTCCTGTGGAGAAAAGTTACTCTCTAAGAATCCCAGAGACCCAGTTCTGTGTTGGATAATGGTTTGTCTCCGAGGGGTTCACATTTTAGAACTCGGTCATCACACAAAAAGTACTGGAAGTGATGACACCTTTAAAAGTTGAAGCCTGGTGGGTGGGTGGTGTTTGGATCATGGAGGCAGTGCCTTCATAAGTAGATTCATGCTGTCTCAAGAGATGGGGTGAATTCTAGCTCTCCTGAGGAAGTATTAGTTCCTCTGAGAGCAGGTTGTTATGAAAGGAAGGTGGCTACCTTCAGGTCTCCATCTTTCTTCTGCATGCCCACCATCCTCTCTGCTTCTATTGGCCACGTTGTGATATGTCACTAGAAGTTGGTCTGATGCCAGTCTCATGCCTTTGGATTCTCCAGCCGAAAGAACTGCAGGCCAGATAACCCTCTATTCTTTGTGACCCACCCTGTCTCGGGTATTTCTGATAGCAACACAATAGCGGACGAAGACACCCAGCCCACTCAAATGTCAGGAGGTCCAAGATCTAAAAGCAGCACTTCGAGTTCCTTTACAGAAGAGGTGGCTGGAGAAGCTGCCTGTGCTCCATTCTGTTTTGTTTCCTATATCATCCCTATGAACACCTATGGAAAAAAAAATGGCCCTTACACTCTGTTCAATTTCTTTTTAGCCACCCTTCTTTGTGGTGAGTCATCTGAATTAGTGCATAACCAGCCAACAATTTAGGTGGTAATACTTTATTTTACTATTGCTTGAGACATCTCAGAAAAAAACTCTCTGCAGGCGTTAGATTACTTATAAAATGGTCGACTGGTGGCCAGCACAGACTGAGTTCTCAGACAATTGTAAAACAGCGGGATTATGCCAAGATCAAGATTTACAAATGATACTAATTAAGCACAGAGATGGGCCCCTAGTCTGGCAAAATTGTGGAAGTCTTTTTTTGTTTTGGCTTAGAAACAATAAGTGGGAACCAGCAGGTGGCATAGTGGTTAAGGTGCTGGACTCCCACATAGCCAACCATAGTCTGAATCCCAGGTCTGGTGGCTTGAAAATCTGCCAGGTTCATGGGCGTGCAAAATCCCAGGAGGAGATTGGAGGAGAAGGGATTGTAGCATGGCCACCCCACTAGACAAGTGTTTTCTCACTTTCCCTCTCACTGTCTCTGTGTCTCTCTCTCCAGCAAACACATGTGCCCTAAGGCAAAAATTTAAAAATAATAATAACAATGAACCACCTAAGAAATCTATTGGGTCATCAGAAAAGTAATGACGTATTTTTCTCTTCTTCTACACAAAAATGTGTCATGACTTTTCTGACGACCCAATAGACAGAGAGGACATTCTAGACCAAGAACAAAGCCTATGGGTTGACCAAGAGAAGAGAAAAGGCTTAGCACACTCAGACGACCAGCTCAGTGTGTCTGGAGAGAAGGCTGTATGGAGAGGGTGGGAGGTCAAGAGAGAAGCAGACATGAGGGTGGAGCTGGAGTTCGGGGGCCTTGTAAGTCGCATAAGGAGTTTGGATTTCATCATAGTCTCTGAAGAACTTTTAAGTATTTTGCATGGCCAGATTCACCCTTTAGGCTATTGCTCCACCAGCAGTTTGGAAAATTCTTTGGAAAGAGCCAACATCGGAGACAGAGGGATCAGTGAGAAAGCCATTGCTTGGATCCAGAGGCAGAGTAGTGAGGATGGTGTAGGGGGAGATGAACAGGACAGTGAATCCTTGAGACGTTTTTCACTAATTTCAGACATGGGCCATGCTCCTTCCTGGCTCATTTATTCTGAGCTCAGGCTCAGTCAAACTGACTTACTGGAGTTAGGAAGCTGAGATGGGAGTACCAGCCTCAGGAAAAAGAGCTCTAACTCAGGTTGGTCCCATCACCCCAGAAACCATACTTAGAGGATTCCATATCATGTGTGCTGGAGGCATCTGGTCACCATGCTGGCTGTGACGTCAAGTTCCTACAATTTAGGAAAAGATCAATCATTAGTCATGACAGTAGAACAGACTCTCTGCTGGTAGAAGACACTCAAAGAGGAATATCTCACAGTCCCCAGAATCTCCCAGGTGTAGAGATCGTCACTCCAAGAGTTTAGATTTTAATCCTCTGCCTTTTTGTCGAGAAAGCCCAGGAGTACTGGTCTTTGGGGCCAGCAATCTCATCATCGCAAGCAAGAAGCTTTGGGGCAACTGTGGGGCAGCTGGTCAAAGTCCAGTCCCAGAAGCTGGCAGAGACACATGCTGTTCATCAAGATCATGTGTTTCCTAGAGCACCGGCTTCCACCCCACTCCTCATACCGCCTACCACCACCAGCATCACCCATGTGCAGACAAGTGTTCTAGGATCAGAGGGAGATTATAAAAGAAATGAAAGACACAGCCCCTGCCCTAGAAAATTTATCATCTAGTTAGGATAAGCAGACCATTCACAGATGTACAAAATGACTTAAAGACACATTATCAGAGAAACATAATCAGAAGCAGAAGTGCAAGAAACCACTTGCTAAATGAAAATGTGATCCCAGCATGTACCCTGAGCACACAGGGCAAATGTTATTACTTATTTATTTGTTTATTTGTTTAAACTGAATTTTGAGTAAGAGGGAAAGACAAAGACAAATGTCTTCCAAAAGCTTCCCAGCCAGCTTTGATCAAGGATGTACGTGCCTGCTGTGTACAGGTCAACCTGGGAACCAAACCCGCCATCATCCCTATGGATCCAGTCTCGCTCAAGTAGCACATTACCACGGTGTCACTGAGCCAGCCCAGTTTTTGTTTAGAGGTTATGTTGTTCTAGAAAGGTTTGGGGAAATTTACAAGAATATATTTATGGAAGGAAAAACTAGAATTGAAAACAGAAAACTAGAACCAAGGAAAATAAGAACACAGAAACGGCAAACAGAAATTGACCCATGTGTTGTAGTTACGCTTCGAATCTAGGTCTTCTTTTTCCCGGTGCGTATAAAGACAAAATTTGTTATGTGGTTTCTGTGATCCAATATCAGAGGGATATTGAATTTTAAAAACTTGATTGCTCAAAGTATGGTCTTCAGACCACTGGTGCTGGCATAATGAGGAGCTAGTTAGACATGAAAAACCTCAAGCCAATGCCAGAGCTACTGACTAAAATCTGCAGTTTTAAAAGATCCGGGGGGTTGGAGGGGAGCTAACAGGAGGCATGGAGATTAAGGCACTGGATCCCACATGACTGACTGCAATGTTTGAGTCCTGGATGCATGAGGATACATGCCAGAAATCCCTAGAAGACACTGGAGGACAAGGGACTGCACTGTGGCCAACACTCCTTGGGAGTGATTTCTCACTCTCTCTCTCTCACTATCTCTCTCTGGCAAGTGTACGCAATACCAAAAAACAAAACAAAATCCCAGGTGATTCATATACATGTTAAATTTTGAAAAGCACTGTTCTAAAAGTTATTCTTCATCTGAAATTTTATACTGAGATGTTGTGTAATGAAAGGGGCAATCTTTTATTACCTCAGAGCTTCTTTTGTTAATAACAAATATAGTAAGTAACTGAACACGTCTGTTGTTTATAGTAATTTTAGAAGTTAAAAGGGATATAATTTTAAAAACTAAGGCAAAGAGTTCTTAGATATGACATAAAAACATCATTGAGAAGGGAACCAGCAGTTAGCGTAATGGCTATGTCGCTGGGCTCCCACGTAGTCAACCGCAGTTCACGTCCTGGACCCGGTGGCTTAAAACTCATGCCGGCGCTTGTGCGTGCATGCCCAAAATCCTGAGAGGAGAATGGAGGAGAAGGGATTGCGGTGTGACCATCCCCCCTAGGGGGTGATTTCTCTCTTTCTGTCTCTATGTCTCTCTCTGTCTGTCTGGCGAGCGCACACGCCCTATAGCGAAAATCTCTCCAAAAAAAAAAAAAAAATCATTGAGAAGAAAAATTGGGTAAATTGGATTTCATCAAATTCAAAAACTTTTACTCTGTGGAAGATCCTACCAAAAGGATGAACTGCAAGCTGCAGTCTGGGAGAAAAAACATGCAAACAATATATCCAACAAAAGAATATTCTCTGAAATACATAAAGAATCCTTAGAACTTGGACTGGACTAACCCCCTGGTCAGGTGGTTAAGGGAACTGGATCCCGCAAGGCCAACTAAGAGCTTCAAATCCCAGCTCCTGTGGCTTGAAAAAACACATGAAGTGTGTATGCATGTGGGCCCCAAATCCTGACAGGTGGGAGAAGAGGAAGAGGAGGGATTGCAACATGACCATGCCCTACTGGGAAGTGCTTTCTCCCTCTCTGTCTTTCTGTCTCTGGGAAGTGCGTGTGCCCTCTGGCAATTAAAAAAAATCCTATTAGAAAATAGGAAAAAGAAATAAACAGACATTCACTAAAAAGATTTGAAAGGAAAATAAAGTCAGGAAAAGAGATTCAAGCTCATAAAAAAAATTAAAGAAAGATTTCTGTTTTAAAGAGAGATTTTTGTTAGGGACCAGCAGTTAGCGTAATGGCTATGTCTCTGGACTCCCATGTAGTCGACTGCGGTTTGAGTCCCCAACCTGGTGGTTTACATGCCAGACGCGTGTGCGTGCGTGCCCAAGATCCCGAGAGGAGAATGGAGAAGAAGGGATTGCAGCATGGCCATCCCCCCTGGGGGGTGATTTCTCGCTTTCTATCTCTCTGTCTCTCTCGGTCTTTCTGGAGAGTGCACACGCCCTATAGCAAAAATATCTCAAAAAAAAAAAAAAAAAAAAGAGCCAGGTGTGAGGCTGAAGCACAAGGATTGTGACATGATAAGACCCTAGAACAACAGTAATACAACTGGGCATTCCAGAACCTTCCTGAGCATGCTGGACATGGACACACTTGCTCGTAATTTGGGCCAGTTGAGGCTGGAGTGGATCACAGTGTGATCATCACATAGCTATTAGAACAGCTAAAATAAAAAGTAATAGGACCAGCAGATGACGTAATAGTTATGCTTCTGGACTCCCACATAGTCAAATGCAGTTCAAGGGTTTGTGGCATGGCCACCCCCACTGGGGGGTGATTTCTCACTTTTTTTCTCTCGCTCTTTCCAGGGAGCACACACACCCTATAGCAACAATCTCTCTCTTAAAAAAAAAAAAAAAAAAAAAGAAAGAAAGAAAAGAAGAAAAGTAGCAATTCCACCACATGCTGAAGAAGATGTGGAGAAACTATGTCTCACACACTGACAGTAGGATGTAAAACGGCCCAGCCACTATGAGAAATAGTAGCTTGGCAGTTTTTATTTTACCAAAGTAAGTATGCACTTACAGGACACAGCCCAGCACTCACAGTGCTGGACAGTTATCCCAAAGAAATGAAAATGACGTTCAGACAAGAACTTGTGTACAGATGTTCACAGCAGCTTTATTCAGAATAGCCAAAAAGTAGAAACAACCCAAAGGTTCTTCACTTGGTGAATGGCTAAATAAACTCCAATATGTTTGTACAATGTAATACTATTCAGCAAAAAATAAAAAGGAATCATTGATACACAAAACTTGAATGGTTCTCAAGGGCATCAGGCTTAACGAAAAAAGTCAATCTCAAAAAATAACATCCTACATAATTCTATTTACATAATATTCTCAGAAGGATAAAACTATAAAGGTGGAGAACAGATTTGCAGTTGCCAAGGGGCAAGGACAGGGGTAGAGGCATAGGTATGATTATAAAGGGATAGCATGAGGCAGTTATTTGTAGTAATAGAGAGAGAAAGAGAGAAAGAAGAAAAAAGAAAACACAACTTCCCGAAAAAATCTATAGACTCTGTTGCTAGCAAGTGATTGAGATAGCGAAGAACTTCCCCATGAAATTTATCTTTTAAAATTTACTGGACAATGAATTGATACATGTTCGTAAATTTACTGAACTTAGCTCTCTTGGTCCAGGCACCAATGTTTACTCAGTTGTAGGCATGCAAATGGCAGATGCAAGGCAAGAATGAGAAGCCTATTAACTCCAACAGCAAATACTATATGGGAAGTGTGTAAAAGGAGTATTACTCTATGGGACCAGCAGTTGGCATAATGGCTATGTCACTGGACTCCCATGTAGTCGACCACGGTTCACGTCCCGGACCAGGTGGCTTAAACTCATGCCGGGTGCGTGTGTGTGTGTGTGCGTGTCCAAGATCCCAAGAGGAGAATGAAGGAGAAGGGACTGAAGCATGGCCATCTCCCAGGGGGGTGATTTCTCGTTTTCTGTCTCTCTGTCTCTCTCTGTCTTTCTGGCAAGCGCACAGGCCCTATAGCAAAAACCTCTCCTCAAAAAAAAAAAAAAGAAAAAAGAAAAAAAGGGTATTATTTTAGTTCCTAAGTAAACTGATAAAGATTCTGAAAGTGGAAGTTAGAAGAACAAATCCTGCACTCATTCATCCATCTGAACAAATACTGAAGACATACCTACCACAGTACAGGTCCCTACTTAAGACAGCCCATTGGTTTTCGACACTTCTTTACATCATCTCTCAGCAGTAGTCCGAAAAAAAATGTTCTCCTGCGTTCTGATCTATTCTCCCTGGACCCTAGGCAAGAGATATCAAAAGTCACAAACTGGGCCAACTAGCGTCTTCAAACAAAATTTGCAAACCCCATATGGTATTCTTTTTTTCGCAGACTATAAAAATGCAACTCTCTGGCTCTAGCTTGGGCCACCACACCCACTTCTCTCATGGTGACAGCCCAGAGGTGGCTGCTGTCTTAGCCAGGCTACGTGTTCTTCAGCACTTCTCTCCTCACTCAGTACTGCACCTGGTTGGAAACACCCATTTCCACTACCTGCCCAGCCCACCTCAGGCTTCTGAGCTTCCTCCACCCCTCCTGGCAACTTTAGCTGCAAAATTCACCCTCACATGGAATGAGTCACATGAGCACCAGCAAATACCAGGCTCAGGACAATTTTCCTAGTTCTGCCCTTTGCAAAGCCCTGCTCATATCAACATTGACTCCCCACCAGCCTGTTCCAGGTCCCCTGTACTTTTATGAAACCCAAAGGGGCAGATCCCTGTTGTCTGTGACACACTCCAATCGCGGGAGCAGTTTTCAAAACTTTGAGGATGCTTACACGTGCCAGTCGTGGGCTGATTTAACACCAAACCTTGGCATCTAATGGCCCTTTGTGATTAATACCAGTCATTTGTTCAAAGTTAACAGCCCCAGAGTGACAGCCGTAGATAAATGAACAACATTAGGAAAACACTAAAGCCAGCATTTATGGAGTGGGTCATTGAAGAATATGATGGCAATACAGATCGGCTCTGCTTATAATACACTATTAATGAATTTTATATGTCAAAGTCATTTTTACCCAGTACCTTTTTAATTGTTCTGAAGTTGTCCATATTTATCTTGATTAAAACACAAACCAACTCCTGGAGACATTAATGGGTTTTATGTGTTTAGAAGTGAATATTATAAGCAGATGGAGGAAGTGAGTGGGGGTGGGGGAGAGAGCGCAGGGCATAGTATTTCCACTGGAGCAGTTTGTTACAACGAATCCAGGGTGTTGAGTAATGGGCTGCTATAAATTACAGGACTGTTTACCTCATCACGGCTGCCAAAGAAACAGAGCCAAACTTGGGCTTTGCCTTTTCTCTGCTTATGCTTGCACCTTGTTAAAGAGCCACGGTGGAGGGGTTGACATGGCTGTGGTCTCATGGTGGAGGGGTTGACATGGCTGTGGTCTGTTGCCGTAATCTCTGCTCCCAAGGTTGCAAGGCCATTTAGAAGGGATGAGCACTGCACTCTCTTTTGGACTTTGTTATCCAGGCACAAATATTTCATTTTTCTCCCGCGAGGAACGGCAGAGAATAGACATCTCATTTCTGGAGCGCGAATGTTCATTTGTTCCATTTATCTGGGATACAAGCAGCAACAACACTTAGTTGCAGACGTGGGAGGAACTTCATCACCATCTTGTATGGATGAGGAAATGGTGTCCTCAGGGGGTAAACACACTGAGCCAGAAAGGGGGTCTGAGGGCTCTGCTCAAAGGTCACACCCTCAGCTACGGATAGGACTCTCCACTCTGCATAGACCAACAGCTTCCCCCCACGGAGGAGAGAGAGAAGGCAGAATCAAGTTCACAGCAACCACGTGGGAGTTACCTGAAACAGAAAGACAGGACAGTAAACACGCTCGCTATGACCAATGTGGGTACGCACCTTCGCCCTGCTGTATGCCTCCGTCCTGAAGGGAGCGAGCGAGCAGGCTGTGCGGGTGAGGCCTGGCAGAGTATGAAATAAGACTCTCTCAATCCTTTGTTCTGAGAACTACTAAGTCCAGGTACCCTTTGTTCATGCCTGTCACTAAAGGCCACTGGGGTCCCAAGAATAACGCCAATGCTGGAATTGCCAAACAGGGCTCCCACCTCCCGTTTCTCAGATGGCAAAGGCTGCCTAGTGCCATTTCCCATTACCGTCTTGCTCTGTGATTGGAGCTACAGATTCTTGGGGTCTGTTTCTCAGTCTGCAGCCACAGAATGACAGATTTCCCTTAGGAGATTGGCATGGGGACTGAGCTCTTGCTGTCTGTGGACCACCCACGAACTGGGAAGGAACTGTAATGGGAACAGGCAGAGAAGAGTCCTCTAACAACAACTTGACCAAGGCCCCTCAATGCGTTAGCAACAGGCTGGGACGACAACCAGAGTGCCAATGCACTTCACTGGGGGCTCAGACAGAGCTCCCTACGATTTCAGTGAGGAATGACTATGAGTGGCAAGAGCAGTGGGGAATAACAGAAATAAACCTAGAGGAAAAGCCCCAAGACTCATTTCCCACTTTAATCTATTGCTATCTACTGGGGACCTTGGACATAGTCCCACACACACACTTTTATTTTGCAATAAATAAAACTTTTATTCAAACAACTGCAATACAAAGCACAATTTGGATTTTTTTTTTTTAAAGGGAAAAAATATTTCAGTACTTCACATCTTCATATGAGTTTTCGTTGTCTACATTCACCCGTCAAGCACAGAGTTCCCTGGGTTTGGAATCTTACTGTATTCGGGCTCCAGGGCAGAGCTCTTCCATGTTGCCCTGCCTCTGGTTTGGTGCTTCCGTAATATCAGGTCAGCGTGGGGCTGCTCCTGTCTCAATATTACCAGTCTTGTCCTAGTCCATCCTAGTCCACGGCAGCTATGAGGGACAAGGATTTTGTTAAACTCATACCTCTAAGCCAAACAGTGGGCCACACAAGACAATGAAGGAGAAGCAGAGACATCCCTACTCATAAACAATCTCCCAAATCCCTCTAGCGAACCACAGGGGCACATAGCAGGCTGGTGTGAGACAACTGACTTGAGAGTGTTTAGGAAGCAGCCAGCTGTGCACTGGCTTTGTGTTCAATGAAACTAAGTGTGGCCTGAGGCTGTCTAGATATCTTGAGCTCCCCTTAATGAACTGCACCCCAACTTAGTAAGTAAATCGAAAGCTTAACATAGGGATACCAATGCTCCTTGACTTCAGGTTACTGATAAACCCACAGTAAGCTGAAAATATCTTAATTGAAAATGCATTTAAACTGCCTAATGTCATAGTTGAACCTAGCTTAGCTTAAAGGTTCTCAGAACACTTACATTGGCCCACAGTTAGGCAAAATCATCTAACACAAAGTCTATTTTATCATAAAGTGTTGGCTAACTCATGTAATTCTTGAATACTGCTTTGTCAGTGAAAAACAGGATGGTAGTAAGGGCACTCAAAGTACAGTTTCTAACTGAATGTATATCTAAAAATTGTAAGTCTAACTCTTGTAAGTCAGTTTTCTATTTTTTGTAACAACACTGCTCAGTCTCAACCAATCACAGCAGCCGACCTTCAGCCAATCACAGACTGCCAGCTGATCAGACCAGGCCCAAATGAGGCTCCACACAGTGATCCATCAAGCTATGATCCGCCAAGCTATTCGTGTTCCCAACTTCCTTTTTTTTATGTCCATAAATGCTGCCTGTCCCCACTGCAGTGCGGTGGTCTAGGAATGTCTGGTTCCGAGGGCTGTCTGGCTAATGAATTGTTCTTTGCTCAATTAAACTCTGTTCAATTTAATTTGTTCAATGTTTTTTTTCTTTTTAACATTAGCTACTCTGCTTTGTTGAATACTTGGGGACATGATGCAGTGTCCACAAGAAGCACTTTCATGGCCTGCAATGGCCTCTGGTGACCCAGAAGGGTCAACAGTTTGTGACCCCTCTCATACAGCACTATGGTTGTTAGAGGAGAGGGAGGGAGCTCAGTGAGGTCTGGGGCAGAATGAGATCAAGGTGTTCCTTTGCCCTCAGGCATCTTCCTCACTCTGCCTCACTGAGAACTATGAGGGAGGAGTGGAACAGAGTGGGCACACAGCAAGTGCACATTGCAATCAGCAAACCCAAAGACCCACAGGATACCTGGACCAAGCCACGTAAATCTACCCTGTAGAGAGGCAGATGGCTCAACACTGGTTAAAATAACAAAAGGGGCAAAATTTATGACCTGGATGTGAGAATAGACTCAGCCCTGGGTTTTCCAAAAGACTGAAGTGTAAAACTAACACTCAGAAGGTCTAAGTAGGGTAGGGATGAAAGAAGAGGAGAAGAAAGGACTTAAGTTAAAAAAAAAATAAAAACAAAATGAATGGGACAATATTGTGGCACAGTGACTAAGTGCAGCACATTGGGAGCTAGATCCCACATGGCTGACTGAAATTTGAATCCCAACCCTGGAGGCTTGAAAAGCATGTCAGGAACAAGTGTGTACTTCAAATCCTGACTGGATGGAGAAACGGAGGAAAAAGGATTGGGACATGAAGATGCATTCTCTCTCTCTCTCTTTCTCTCTATCTCTATCTCTATCTCTCTCACTCTGGCAAGCACTGTATCCTCTGGCCATTAAAGAAAAAAAATTTTTGAATGCCAGAGAGTAATAACATTAAATTAATAAACTTTCACAAAATGATCAACCAGAATTAAGAAATGCACAAGTGTCATGCCAAGGTAATTTGTAGATGGGGAACTCTCCAAAGCCATGGGTTCCAGAGAAGTCACAGATGTATCTAGGCCAAATGAAGGACTCTGAGGTCTCAACCTTTATACTAGTTGGAATTCTCCTCTCCAAATAGTTTAAGTGCTCCATAGAGATGGTAGCATTAAAATTCACTCTCTTAGCCTGTAACTAAGGCATTTCTGTGTGTTTCCTGGTCAATTGCTTAAGTTTCCCCATTGGACCAAATTCTATGAGCAAGTGAATCTCTCCTGCTTGCCCACTGCTCCTGGGCTAAAAACACAGTACTGGGTCTCAACACAAGGATTTGCTATTTGTGAAATGAACTATTTACTGAATGAATGAGTGAATGAATGAAGTCACTCACCTGCTGTTGCCTGAGGACCCCACCCCTTTAGCCCCTGTATCCACCTCCAGTACTGTTACTGATCTCCCTGCATCCAGTCCTTCTGCAGTGTAGCCAGCAGTGAATCCAGTTTAGAGTCTCCACTCCCTGGGAACTACATGGTCTTTGTTTTGTGTTGCTATAAAAGAATACCACAGACTGGGTAACCTACAAGGAAAAGAAACCTATATAACTTATGGATCTGGAGGCTGGGAAGTCCCATGGTCATGGCACCAGCATCTACCCAGCATCTGGTGAGGGTCTTCTTGCTGTTCCATTCCATGGTGGAAAGCAAAAGGGCAAGTGAGACAGGAAAAGGATGTGGGCTGAGCACATCCCATCCTAGGATAATAACACGAATGCATTCACGAGGTCAGAACCCTCCTGACCTAAACACCTCTTAATGATCCCATCTCAACACTGTTGCACTGGGGAATAAGCTTCCACTATTTGAAGTCTGGAGGACACATCTAAACCACAGGGGTCCTTCTGTGTCAGTGCTGTGTTCTGCGTCAGTTCAGCCCTGACCCAAAATGCCTGTGCTGCTAAGTCTGACAAGTCTCTTTAAGTTGTCTCACTAGAAACATCGTTCCTTCATACAAGGAACAATACTTAGATAGCACCACCTTAGATCCATCCAATATGTTTTCATAATCTACATTTGGTAGAGATGATGGTCTTGTCTTAGTTCCTTGATGGAAATAGGTCCTCCTGCCTACATGTAAACAGATGGAGGCAAGTAACGAATTAATAAGAGGCTTCCCCAGGTCTCAATGGTATCTAAGACCTAAAGAATGGAGAAGATGGGAGAGGTAATGGCTGAATCCACCCATCAACAGCACCTGAGTCTAAATTGGGTTCACCAAGATAAATGCTTTTCAACTTACTGAGGCCAGGATTTCTGGACATAGCAACCACACATAGTCCTCTGAAAGAAACAGTGGCCTTGTTGCCTCAAGCATCATCTTTCACAGAAGAATAGAAAGAATTTAGATAGCACCAATGTGCTCCAGACACCCTGCTGCCCTGGCTATAGGAGACCAGGAAGCATAGTTTCCAATATTATGTAGCACATCACACATTTCCATTCCTTAATGACCTAGGACATAGAGAAAATGGCCACACTCATTCATAGTCAAATGTCCCAATGAGGATATATATTTTTATTATTTAAATTCAATCCGAGGAGGCTGGCTAGTGGCATGGTGTTTAAGGGTGCTGGACTTCCGCATGGCTGACCACAGTTCAAGTCCTGGACCTGACAACTTGCTTTCTCATTTTCTCTCTCTCTTTCTCTCGCTCTTTCTCTCTCTCTCTCTCTTTCTCTCTCTCTTCCTTTCCTTCTCTTTCTCCCTCTCTGGTAAAATTAAAATAAATGATTAAATAAATAAATACATTCAGTAAAAGAAAATTATTCTTTTGAAAATTTTCAATCTGAAATCAAGATGGTGTCGCTGAAATAGTAGGTTGTCCTTCTGGTGTCCCTACATATGAATCTTCCCTTCCCCCTTGGTAGAAACAAATTAAAAAATAGAACAAAGAGTAAATATGAGGACCCAGTATATCCCTGTTACTGCTGATAAAGGCCAGGTTGGGGATGTTTCTTGGTGTAAGAGCTTAATGGGCCTGTTAACTAATCCAGAATTAAGCAGACATACACACCCAGTGGTGGAGTAAGCAAGTCTCCCCCTCACCTCCCTTCCTTGCAAGTTGGTTAAAAACTCACACTCAGGTAAGACTTAGGCAAACAGAACTCTAATTCTTAGCTCCTGGTATTATTTTCAAACTTGCCAATCAGGTAATATCACTTTACCTCAAAGGAGCAAGAGGTCAACAGAAAGCAGTTACCCTGTGAAAAATGTCCTTCCCCAGAGGGAAAGAAGAAATGTCTCCCACCATCTGCCCTGTGTGCTAAGTCTTGGTAAGCCACAGCACTGACGCACTGGCTGTCTTCAGCTCACAAGAGCTGGTCTGGAAGACTTCTTCTTTACTGGTCTCGTGAACTTGGGCAGCTCAGTGAGATCCCCTGGGCACTGCTTTAATCAGCTACAGCTACGAAATGATAGACCTGGCTAAATGGCCGCTAAGCTATTTGGAGTTCTAACGGCCTGCAGATGGCATGAGTTTTTCTCATCTTTGAGCCACATTCCCATTCTCTCAGCAGAGAACAAACAAGATATGGGGGAACAAGGGCTTTTCCTTACTGCTGTCCCTAAACGTATCAGGGTATCCTAGCCTATCCAAGACTTTGCTTAACCATGATGATGGCTCTGCCCTCTCTGCTGACTGAGTGTGCTCATTACCCTGAACATGGGGAGAAGGAGCCAGCTCTTCTCTGGGAGGCCGTAGCTCATCCTGAGACAGTGACAGGATACAAACACACTGCAGGAGATGGGATGGCACATTTGCTCCTCTAGACTCCTGGGACTGCCACCCCCAACAGCATGACCCCTCCCCAGCATGAGTCTGTGCTGTGCACTGCAGCTCAAGGAAACCAGGCCCAGTGGGCCTGATATGCTTCATCCCATTGCTTTCAGGAGCATTCGTTATATGAGGTTTCTTTTTACACCATCCACTGAGTTAGCAAACAGCAAAATTTTGCTTTTCTATTCAAAAACTCCAATTTGTCTAGGAGCTTCAGATCTAAGAATTGAGAAAATAAGTAACTGGCCACTTAGTCTTGTTCGATCGCTGGTCTCACATAAAATGCCATTAGCGGGACTTGCAGATGGCATAGTGGTTACATCACTGGACTACCATGTAGTCGACTACAGTTCAAGTCCCAGACCCAGCGACTTAAAACTCACTACAGGTGTGTGTGCATGCAGGCCCCAAATCCTGAGAGAACAATGGAGACGGGACTGAAGCAAGTCTCTTTGTCTCCCTCTGTCTCTCCAGCAAGCACATGTGCTCTATAATAAAAATCTCTTGAAAAAAAAAAACTATTAGTAATTAATTATGTGCAACACAATGTTTAAACAAGAATGCTCCTGTCTCAGCTCTATATCCCATGTGCAAATGTGAGCGTACGTGTGCATACATGTGTGTGTGCACATATGCTCTGGGGTTCATTGACTCTTGAGGTGTGGGTGTACATTTATAATTTGAAAATGATTTATAGCAGAAAAAGTCACACTGCCTTTGTCTTACAAACTGCAGAAAGTGAAGCTTAACCAAATATTATTCTTTAGCAGAACTATGAAGACTATCGTCTGCCTCAAATTGATCTCAAGATGCAAGGATTTATCAGAACCTGGGAAGTGTGGTTGGAAAAAGTCATATATTTATCCAACGTGGACAAAAGCTTCAAAAAGTTGAGAAATAGCTACATCATCTGAAATGGATAACTAAACATTTTCAGGAAATTGACTATTTTCATGACATTGACAAGGTTTCACATAACATTCCAGATGTTTGGGGAATATTTCAAGACTTTCACCACTGCCCAATTCCACCCAAGTTCAGGTGCTGGGGCTTTGCCTTCCAAACCATCACTGCTTGGCTGGTGCTAAGTACTTGCCTGTTCCAGGGAATTTAACAAGTACCCTGGGCTGTTGCATAGGGCAGTGGGGGGTGGGGGGTGGACACTTGGAGCAATTTGGTTACACATGACAAAGTCAGGAGACCCAGACCGACAGTCTTAGCTGGACAATGGAACAGCAACACCACCAACAGCATTATGGCTCCTCGACAGGAAGATGATAAGGTGCACACTGCAAGGGCAAGGGGTGGCCCATGAGAGACAGCTCAGCTTCCCCAGGGTGCCCAGACATTGTTCATAGATGAGGAGAGTATGCCCCCCCAGTCATGTTAGCCCCAGTAGGGCTGGCACTCTGGTCCCAGCTTCCACAGTTTCCTCTAAAGCCAAACCCCGTCTCTCTCTCCTGCCCACTCCACACCTACAATCACCTTATTTTAGCATCCCAAGATAGCCTAGCCTCCTTCCAGAGTATTTTTCTGCTCTATTTTTAAAGTTTAAACTTTACATGATGCTCCCTTCAGGTCTTTCCTTTGGATTCTCATTTTGAAAAATTTTAAAAGTCTAGTAGTTTAAAAAGTCAGATTCCACATGGCCAACTAGAGTTAAAATTCTGGCCCCCTGAGGCCAACAGATAGTGTAGCAGTCTTGAAAAATATGCCAGATGGAGGACAGCAGATAACATAGCAGTCACACATACATCGCTTGACTCCAACATGGCTGATGATGGTTAAAGTCCCAGACTCAGTGGCTTGAAACTCAAAGCTGTGCATGTGAATGCATGCTCAGATCCCAGGAGGAGAATGGAGAAGAAAGGTCTGCGACATGGCCATCCCCCCTTGGGGTGATTTCTCACTTTCCCTCTCACTTTCTCTGTCTCTTTATCCAGCAAGCACACACACCTTAAGGCAAAATTTTCTACCAAAAAAAAGAGAGAGAGAGATGCCAAATGCATGTGTGTGCATGTTCAAATTCCTACCGTGATGGATAAACGGAAGAAAAAGGAAAGTGGCATGGCCATGCCCTATTAGAAATGCTTTCAAACCAGCAGATGGTGTAAGGGTTATGTCACTGGACTCCCACATGGTGAACGGCAGTTCAAGTCCCAGACCCTGCGGCATGAAACTCACACTGTGTGTGTGTGTGTGTGTATGTGTGTGTGCGTGCGTGCTCAAGATCCTGGGAAGAGAGCAGAGGAGAAGGGACTGTGGCATGGCTATACCCTCTTTAGGGGGTGGTGGAATGATTTCTCACTTTCCCTCTTACTGTTTGTCTCTGTCTCTCTCTGGTGAGTCCTTGTGCCATAAGGCAAAAATCCTCAAAAAGAAAAAAAAATATTTCTCCCTCTCTCTGGCTCTCTCTAGAGAGTGGCCATGCCTTCTAGCAATTAAAAAAGAAGAAGAAAAAGAACATTTGGTCTTTTTCTTTACATTCTCATCATAACAACCCTTCATCTCTGCTAGAGGTGATATTGATATGTATGGCTGATTGAAGGCCAAGTCATTCACAAGAAAATGAGGGAGAAAATGCAAGGAAGGTTAAAGCTCAAATATCTCACTGTATTCAGATTCATTTGATGTCGTATGTTTCAAAAATTTTTACCAATTTATTGTTTAATTTGTGTTTATAATAATGAAATTTTATTGTTTCTTTTTTCATAAAACTTTCCCTTTTTGGATTATTTTTTAATTACCAGAGGGCTGAGTGCTTGCCAGAGAGAGAGAAGTGGAGAAACTGACAGCAAGAGAGAGAAATCATGCCCCAGTGGGAGTGCAGTAATGCTATAATCATTTCTCCTCCATTTTCCCATCTTATTTGGATTTTGGGCATGCATGCACCTGTATCCTGTGTGTTTTTCAAGCTGCTAGGACTGGAATTCAAACTACAGTCATCCATGTGGGATCTGGCCCCTTAACTACTAGGCTACAGGGCTGGCCCTGTAGTTTTGTTGTTGTTGTTGTTTTTAAGAGGGTAGAGTATTTAATATTTTGGAGTTAGGTCTATGTTTTTAAAGTTTTTATTGTAAGTTTGCTAGGATTTGTCCTTTCTATTAAAAAAATATATCATCACCAACAGGTGGTATGTAGTGGTTAAGACATTGGATCCCACATGGCCAACTCTGTGATTCAAGTCCTAGATCCAGCAGCTTGGAAATCACACTGGGCATGTGTGTGTACATGCCCAAAATCCTGACAGAAGAATAGAGAATGGAACACAGAGTGGGCATCTCCCTTGTAGTATGATTTCTCACTGTTGCCCCACAGTAAAGATCTTTAAAAAAAAAGAAAAGAAAAGAAAAGAAAAGAAAAGAAAAGAAAAGAAAGAGAAAAAGAAAGAAAGAAAAGAAAAGAAAAGAAAAGAAAAGAAAAGAAAAGAAAAGAAAAGAAAAGAAAAGAAAAGAAAAGAAAGAAAAAAGCTACTGTGGAAGTAAATTTTTAAATGTGCCACTTCTCTGACACTTGGTCACTATAATATAATCTTTGACTTCAGAAATTAAAAAAGCTAGATTCCCGCTTTCTCAGCTTACCTTGCAGGGATAGTGTTCACGTGACCCAGTCCCATCCAATGAGAGAAAATGGAAACAACTCTTCAGGGCTTCTGGGAATGATTTCTTCTGTTATAGAGAGAGCGCTCCACCAAAGGTGCCCTCCCACCAATCTTATTACTTCCTATCTTCTTTCTTGGGGGAAGCAATTCCAGTATGAACAGGGTGCTTGAAGCTATTACAACTACATGACTTCCATAAGAAGACACAACTGAGGCCAAAGAGTCAAACTTATAAGGACATGAGGGGTAGAGGATGGAAACAATCTTGATGACACGGTTGGACCCCTGAATCAACCTGCAATCCCTTTCTTCCAGAATTCTTGTAGTATGAGTAAGTCAGATGTTACACTGTGAGTCAGATACCTGTGACTTACAGATAAAAACAATTTGACAGATACTCTCACTCATATTTGGTTTTAGTTCCTATATGTGGGTTTATGTTTTATTTAATCCAAATGCATTTAGGACTTAGTTTGGTTTTTTCTGTTGTAAACTTTGCTTTTTATAAACCGTTCATGCATTTTCCCATAAACATTTATTCACTGACTCATGTTTTGGCTGTCAATTTGAACTATCACCTTTATCATACATTATTAAACTTTTATCTATATAGTCATGCACCACAAAACAATTTTTCGGTTGACAGTGGGCTGCAGAGATGACAGTGGTCCCATAAAAAGCAGTAGGCTAGACCATACTGCCCATGTGCGCAGCAGACTGTACCATCTAGCTTTGTGTAAGTGTACTCTATGACGTCAGTACAATGATGAAAGCAACTCAGGGCACATTGCTCAGACCAAATTCCCATCATTAAGTGATGCAGGACTTCCCTAAGGTTTCATTAAGCTTCAAATCCCTGATTAATAAAAAAATTATAACAATATCAATACTTACCACATAATACTGACAGATAATGCTTATAAATTTCCAAGCCCAGGTTCTGGCATAGAGAAAATATAAAATATTTATAGCTATTATTATTACTATTCATTATCAATTCTATTATTCTATGCTCCCGGGCTACAAACTTCTTTTTTTTTTTTTTTTGGAGAAATTTTTGCTATAGGGAGTGTGCGCTCGCCAGACAGACAGAGAGAGACATAGAGACAGAAAGCGAGAAATCACCCCCAAGGGAGGATGGTCACACCGCAATCCCTTCTCCTCCATTCTCCTCTTGGGATCTGGGGCATACACGCACATGTGCCCGGCATGAGTTTAAGCCACCGGGTCCGGGACGCGAACCGCGATCAACTACGTGGGAGTCCAGTGACATAGCCATTACGCAAACTTCTTCATTGCTTTCATTTTCTTTGTTTTCTGTCATTGGCTACATATTTTCATTTCATATTTTTACTTTTTTTTTTTAAGTTTTCTGCCATAGAGCACGTGTGCTTGCTAGAGAAAGATACAGTGAGAGAGAAAGTGAGAAATCCCCCCAGGAGGTTGATTATGTGGCAGTCCCTTCTCCTCCAGTCTCCTCCTGAGATCCTGAGCATGCACATACATGTACCCAGCATGATTTTCAAGCTGCCAGGTCTGGGATTTGAACCATAGTCAGTCATGTGAGAGTTCAGTGCCTTAACCACCATGCCACCTGCTGGCTCCATTATATACTATTTTTAATACTAATGCTAGCTAGCTTTATGCTGGACAAAATCATGTTTAACCTGTTTTTAACTACAAAGTCAGGTAGTAGTATTTTTTAAGTGGTATTTTTAAGACTTTTCTATTCCAGGTTAACAATCTAACACTTTTTTTAATTGCCAAAGTGCATGTACACTCACCAGAGAGAGAGAGAGAAAGAGAGAGAGAGGGAAGGAGAAAACACCCCCTAATGGGGCATAGTGACACCATAATCCTTTCTCCATCTTTCCATCCTGCTAGGATTTGGGGCATGCTTGCACCCACGCCAGGCATGTTTTTCAAGCTGCAAGTGCTAGAACTTGAACTATGATTGCCCAGATTGGAATCTGGCTTCCCTTAACCACTAAGCTATAGGGCCCGTCTGACACTTTTTTTTTTATCCCACATTTACCTATTACCCACTTCCTCCTCTTACTTGCTATATTTGATTAATAAAGTCTGGAAGTTCAGACCCATTTTATTATAACTAAATTTTGTTTTTATCTGAAATAGCTTCTCCTTCAAGACTACTTTTTGATATTTTATTTAGTTTGGAAACCATATTAAACAACTTATTCAAATTTGAATTTATATTTAGTTGCTATAAATGTTTATCACCTTCATGCATTCTTTATTATCAAGCTTTATACCACCTCAAAGTATTGCTTTGCTTTTTGCTTCTTCTCTTCAATGGTTGCAGTAAGTTTTTAATAACCTCATTCAAGAAAGATACATGAGCACATGTTATCAACAACTTGTGATAGAGTGTCTTGCTTTCGTATGTAAACATAACTTAGAAGAAAATTCTTGGATCACAACAGGGAAGGAAAAAGTCAATGATGAGGTCAGAGAGCGAATGCAGGAGAGAGGAAGACTGCTGATAAGGTAAGGGCCTCTTAAGTCTGAGAGATTCTGGCGTTTACTGTAAATTCCCAGGGCAGTCACTGAAGCACTTCAGCTGAAGAATGGTGATCTAACTTTCTTTTTTTTTTTTTTTGTTTTGGCGGGGGCTGGGGAGGTTTTCGCTATAGGGTGCTTGCACTCACCAAAAAGACAGAGAGAGACAGAAAGATAGAAAGCGAGAAATCACCCCCCAGAGGAGATGGCCACCCCACAATCCCTTCTCCATTCTCCTCTCAGGATCTTGGGCACACACACACACACATGCCCGGTGTGAGTTTAAGTCACCGGGCCTGGGACTTGAACGTCAGTCGGCTACATGGGAGTTCAACAACATAGCCATTAAGCTAACTGCTGGTCCACTTCCATTTTTAAATGTTCATTCAGGGTCTGTGGCGAGCACTGCATACGGAAGCCATCTTGAGCTATCCACCATCTTGAAACCATTAGGCTTCACTTCCTCACTGAGCAAACCATCTCTCAGAAATCATGTGACCAACTGTTCTCCCCAGAAGTGGTTGGGTTTCTAGGCAATGGGAAAGATCCACCTACATCAATGATTGGTTCATGCTGTTCTATCTCATTTGCATTTCGGGCAACCAATTGGTTCCCCCAGCTGTATATAACTCGCCATTTTTCCTGAATAAACTAAAGTAGACGGAAGAAGACGACTTGATCAGCGCCTTGTGTGTGTGCGTGCGTTTGTCCCATCTCTCACTCCCTCCCCCAAGGAACCTGTTCTACTGTCCCGCGGGCTGGGACAAGGGTCCTGTGATTGGAATAGGCAAGAGACTTTTATAATACCAAAGGCAAAAAATGAAGATACTGACACCAGGGTGGTAGTAGATCTGGGAGCAATCGCTTCTGAATATGCCTTGAGGGTTGAGGCAACAGGATTTCCTAATGAATTTCAGTCACATATGAGAGAGGAGAGGAGATTGACTCAGAGATTTGTTCTGAATAACTGCGACTTCCTGTTTCATCAACGGAGACGAGGAAGGCAATGAGTGAAACAGATTTTAGTGAAAAGGACATTTCATTTTCAGCCATGATGAGTTTGAGATGCCTATTAGATACTTAAGTAGAGATGTTCAATAGACAGTTGGATATATTGAGTCGTCGGAAAAGTCATGACATATTTTTGTATGTTTTCCTATGCAAAAATATGTCATGACTTTTCTAAAAACCCATTATCAGTTTGGTAGAAAGTTCTAGATTAGAGGTATATGTTTAAGAATCACCTATCTCGGGAACCAGCAGTTAGCGTAATGACTATGTCGCTGGACTCCCACGTAGTCAACCGCGGTTCACGTCCCGGACCCGGTGGCTTAAAACTCACGCCGGGCGCGTGTGCGTGCGTGCCCAAGATCCCGAGAGGAGAATGGAGGAGAAGGGATTGCGGCGTGACCATCCCCCCTGGGGGGTGATTTCTCGCTTTCTGTCTCTATGTCTCTCTCTGTCTGTCTGGCGAGCGCACGCGCCCTACAGTGAAAATCTCTCCAAAAAAAAAAGAATCACCTATCTCCAGATAAATTTCAAACCACTAGCCTCACTAGACTCTGACAGTATTTTTTTTTAGTAGATCCCTACATTGAATTCTTTTAAAATATATGTGTATATATATATATATATATTTTTTTTTTCCATGAGAGAAAGACAGAGACAGGAACTCCCATCAGGGTCTTCATACCTCTGTGTACCCCCATTTCTAGGAAGTCTGGATCAATGGTCACAAATCCAGGACCTTTCCCAGGTGAGTCCAGCTGTGTCACCGTGTCACTGCTGCACCACACTTTGGCCCCGCTACATTAAATTCTGACTTCTTTGAGATCAGCAGTTGGCATAATGGCAATGTCACTGGACTCCCATGTAGCTGACCACACTTCAAATCCCAGACCCGGCGGCTTAAACTCACACCAGGCACGTGTGCATGCATGCTCAGGATCCCAAGAGGAGAATGGAGGAGAAGGGACTGCAGTGTGGCCTACTCCCTTGGGGGGTGATTTCTCACTTTCTGTCTCTGTCTTCCTGGCAAGTGCATGCACCCTATAGCAAAAACTCTCCAAAAAATAAATAAATTCTGACCTTTTTGGGGGTTATGTAATTGAATAAGAATAAGGCTGGGGCTTTATTTGTTTTTGTTTCTAGAGGTTTTTGCTTTCGGGTGTGGGCACTGAAAGAGAGAGACAGAGATAGTGAGGGGGAAAGTGAGAAATCATCCCCCAGGGCAGATGGCCATGCCACAGTCCCTTCTATTCTATTCTACTCTTAAGATCTTGGGCACACATGCACACACCCCTGGCATAATTTTCAAGCCACTGGGTCCAGGACTCAAACCACAGTCGGCCATGTGGACGTACAGCGACATACCCGCTACACCATCTCCTGGCCCCATGAATAGGGTTGGTGTTTGAAGACACTAGGCTTACCAGAGATGGTAAGATGGTATTGGACTTTGCTGCAATAGCTGCCTGAATCAGTTGAATCCTTTCTCAGTCCACAGCTGGAGTGCAGGCCCACGTGCACAGTCTCACCCAATCTAGCAGATACGTACATCGGACCATATTATAGTTCTAATGTACAAGTTAGTATTTGTCTCGCTGCCTCTTCTGCTGGAGATTCTGATGCCTCAAAGTAGTCAAATCTCAGAATCCACAAAATAGCACACGTTGTCCCATGCCCTTCTTCTGCCCTATACTTCTTCTTTCTTTTCAAATGCCATGGGGTATATGTGCCCTCGAGAGAAAGAGAGAAACAGAGAGAGAGAAAGCAATCTCAAGTGGGGCTTGGCCACACAACAATACCCCTCCTCCATTTTTTCATCCTGCCAGGATCAGGAGCATTAATGGGTGCTTGCACGCGCACACACGCACTCACACACACACACACATAAATGTCCAGCATATTTTTCAAGGCACTAGACCAGGACCAAACCACTGTTGGCCACATGGGATCCAGTTCCCTAACTCCTACACACAGTACTCAACCACTGCAATGGGGCTTACCACCTCTATGTTCAGAGTCTTGTCACCCACCATTGCCAACTCTTCTAGTTCTTCTTTCCTTTCTGCTTTATTATTATTGTTGTTATTATCCCTGGTTCCAAGACTTGAGCTGTAGTCAGCCATGTGGGAGTTATTTCTTTAAGAATTACAAATGGCTAAGCTTATACAGTAAATAGATTATTCCCCAGACTCAAGAGTATGGAGTGAGATATGAAATATCTCCTTACCTTTGGTTCCATGGGAATATTATTTAAAATGAGGTAAAATCTGAATTTACCAAGACGGAAAACCCAGTGTTCATTCTCTCTCAGGCCCCATCAACCTTGCTCCACATTCTGATGTTAGGTTGTTCGTCAGACTGAGTTTTAATCTCACTCGGTCTTCAAAAACACTTCAGTAGGAGATTAAAAGAGATTCATACAGAGCTATTTAGTCAGATACCATTTTAAGCTATTTCTGCTGCAAAACACAGTCATATAGCATGTTTGCGGTCCATGTGAATGCAGTAAATTTCTAAACTCTCATCGCCAAAGCCATCATGCTAAAGTCAACATAGAAATTCCAAACATCAGATAATAAGTTTCCTCTCCCAGGTCCCTGAACATTTCATAAACTATGTCATTTATCTTTCCAGCTACAAATAACAACCCATTTACTCTTGGGACTTAGTTTAGCATGGAGACAAGTTTGTATACATTTTCCCAACAAGGTATAAATTTTATACCCAGAAAGAAGAATACCTTTCTCATCTTTAAACAAACACACATAAATATCCAATGCAAGCAGCCTAAAAATAATATATGCAAATGTTGAGGACCAGCAGATGGTGTAATGGTTATGTCACTGGACTCCCACGTGGTTGACCACAGTTTGAGTCCCCGACCTGGTGGCTTAAAACTCAAGCTGGGCACGTGTGTGTGTATGTCCAAAATCCTGAGAGGAGAATAGAGGGAAAGGGGTTATGGCATGGCCATCCCCCCTGGGTAGTGATCTCTTGCTTTCTGTTTCTCTGTCTCTCTCTGTCTGTTTGGTGAACACACATGCCCTATAGCAAAAGGAAAAAAATCTCTCTCAAAAGAAATTTATGCAAATACTATGTAAATTTGTTTTCTGCCCCATTATTCTCCTACTCTCAACACCCCCACTTTGATCAATCACATTTCCTGGGTTCATTTATTCCTCAACTTAAGACACCTATAGCACCCAACCCTCTTTGTTAACACAGACTCAGGTGAAAGTAGGATAACCCTATGTCTTCCACTGTTGGGTTGTGGACCCCAGAAGGAGAAAAGGAAGTAAGTCATATGTACATATCTGCTGTATGGTGTAATTTTCTCTGCAGGGTGGAAACTAAGCTCAATAAAGAAAAGATGAACGAGTAAGGAATTCATGATTCAAGTTCATGCTCAGTCAAGGACTTGCAGGAGGTTTTCAGGATTGCATGTATGGTGCTAATGGACTGATTAAAGCAGAAATTACTACCCTCAAGTATTTAGAGTTGTGACAGACACAGAGCAAAACGAAGCAAGGTCAAGGCAACGTAAAAGGGCAGGGGGCAAAACTCAGAGCTTGGATGTAAATATTTCTTCCTTTAAGTTGCCAGTGCCTTAATTCTTTTGAAATCTTTCTTTTACTTCTGTTATATTGTTTTGTCCCTACCTGAACTGACAGATAATTTTTCAGAAACTCATCACAATGCCATGTTCACAGTAGCTCTCTGTTTGTCGAACGGAACAGAATGAATTTGTGGTGTTCCCAATGAGCATATGCGCGCACACATGTTGTTCAACTTTCCCCAATAATGCCTAAGAATTAGGAACAAGAACAGGTTGGGAATGGGATTTGGTGACGCAGAAATGGTGGAAGATCCAGGTTATCGTATGTTACATGCAGCATCGTTGAAATGACTGACTATAGCAGAGAAAGAGACAATGGGAATGAAGGAAGATGACTTTAGAGGATGAAGGAGACCAGGGAACCAGGGACAAAGGAAGACAAATCTAGTGAGGGTAAGAACAAAAAAGGCATTGAAGATAAAGACACTGTAGGTGAAGGAATAAAGGCCAGAGCTAAAGATCTCAGAGATCTTCAGAGTTCCAGGTACCAATGAGATCTATAGGCAAGGACCCCATGTGCAGGACATGCACCTGGGATATGATAGCACTGCCTCCAGAAGACAGCACCAGGGCTCTGAAGGAGGGCTCTCCAGATAGGGTCAATGTGGAAACAAATGTAGTGGGGTCTAAGTCAAAACCCTCTGTGGTCAAAGTTTTAGAACAATCATCTACGTGCAGCTGGAGATGAAAGGATGGAAGGAGGCAGGAAAGATAGACAACAAAATTAACATTGATTATTAGCTTGTGATTGTAAATACTGAGCTAAGTCTTTCAGTGAGATCTGAAACAAACTATTTGAAAAGCTGAGTTTGTAAATCACTCTTGTATTAAGAACCTGTTGGAACTTTTTAAAGAATATGATAATTTAGATCATTTTTTTCTGGGTTGGGAGTTTGGGTCATTTGTCACCTTTCTAAGAGGGCAGAATCTTAATAGAATGCCTGTTTACATATTTCTCTAGAAGGCCAAATCCTGTAATAGTGGCCATGTGTTGCATATGAAATTTTGTAGTTAATCAATATTAAGTAAATTTGTTTGAACAATCTCAAAAAAAAAAAAAAAAAGAAAAGAAAAAGAAATTTCCAAATCATCAGTACCTGCATTTAAAAATCTTTCTTGAAATAAGTTAATGTAATACAAAATGGAATCTGTTTTTTGAGCCTAATAGTGGTAGGGGTGGATCACGGCATGAAGACTTTGTTGGAGGTCTCTTTCACTCTAGGAAAAAAATTAAGAAAGGTGTAGGTCTTAAGTATTCTTAAGTATTCTCATCACAAACACCACGACTTTGTAAAGAGATGAATATGTTAATTAGCTTAGCTGTAGTGATTTCACAATGTAAACGTATCTGAAAACATCAAATTATATTTTAATAAAGCTGTTATCTAAAAATAAAAATAAAGTAGGTCTTTTTCACAAGAACTTGTAGAACAATAACCTGGTCTTTCACTAGGGAAGTGGCTTGTTACACCTTTGCATGAACTTAGTAAATCTTAGTCAAAAAATTATACAGCTGCTTCCCACTCTGGTCACGATCCTCTGCAGAAAAGGAACACACTCTTTACTCTTTCTTCCTTTCTTTTTCTCTTTCTTCCTTCCTTTCCTTCTTTCTCTCTTGTTTTTTGTTTGTTTGTTTGTTTTTGTTGTTTTTTGGGGATTCTTTTTGTCGTCATTGTTGTTATTGTAGAAATTTTTATTTCTCTGAAAAGTGTGTGCATTCACCAGAGAGACACAAAGAAAGAGAGAGAGAGAAAGCATCTCCCCCCACGCCCCTAATGGGGTATGGTCATGCCACCACCCCTTCTCCTTCATTTATCTATCCTGTCAGGATTTGGGGGCATGCATGCGCATGTGCCTGGCATGATTTTCAAGCCACTGGAGATGAGATTCAAACTGTAATTGCCCATGTGGGATCCAGCTTTCTTAACCACTAGGTCCCTAGGCTTCCACAATCATCTATAACACATGCATACCTCCAGCCTGGACCTTTTTAAATTTAGTCTCATATTTTTATGACCTACTCAATTAACCCTCATAGATGTCTCTAATTTTTTAGGATGTTTTTTGTCTTAGGATATGTGCACTCACCAGCAAGAGAAAGAGAAGCAGAAACAATGAGAGGGAAAGTGAGAAATCACCCCTAGGGAGGATGGCCACACTGCAATCCCTTCTCCTCCATTCTCTTCCCGTGATCTTGGGCACACACACACATGCATGCACTTGACATGATTTTCACGCCACCGGTCTGGAATGCCAACCACTGTTGACCATGTGGGAGTCCACCTACATAACTTCTATGCTACCTGCTGGTTCCCCCTCATAGAGGTCTTATAGCAATTTAATGTATAAAAAATAATTTTAAAAAATTAAATTTTTTAAAAAATCTCTTCAAATTTGACAAAAGTAAAAGTGAACTCATTGCTATGGAAGGAAGGAAATGGCACCTTAAATTTCTAAAGGAAGATAATAGATGTAATCAAAAGCATTTGACAGAAATTTTAATAAAAGAATTATTTATGTGGAAAACAATATGGAAGTTCCTTAAAGACCTACAAATAGAACTACCATATGATCCAGCAATTCCATTCCTGGGTAACTACCCAAAGGACTGGAGAATGCTCAGTCAGAAAAGCACCTGCACATCAATGTTTATTGTGGCATTACTCACAATTGCTAAGACATGGAATCAATCCAAATGTCCAGGATGAAAGCATTGAAAAAATGTGGCACATATACTCTGTGGAATACTATTCAGCCATAAAAAAATAAGACCCTGGCATTTAATAGCGAGTAGTCAAATCTGGAAGATTTATTGCTGACTGAAGCAAGTCAAGCTCTGAAAGAGAGACATTGTGTATCTACACTTAATATATATCAACCGTCCACACTCTATGGTAGATATCTAAAGACTGGAGGGCATAAAAACAGTGAAAGTATTTATGGACTCTGGTGACAGTGTAGAAGGAGGGTGGGAGAGGGGAAGAGTATAGGGAAGGAAATCAGGAAGAAAAATAGGCAAGACATATGTGGGATACAGAAATGGTTTATTACCTACTGATGATAAAGTGTATAGTTTTCTCAACTAGATTAGTCTGAGGTATATTTCATGTTGGGTAAATTCTCTTTATAAGCCAAATGATGTATAGTGATCAAATGTTTAAAAAATAATAATGATTTTGGGGACCAGCAGTTAGCATAATGGCTATGTCGCTGGACTCCCACGTAGTCAACCGCGGTTCGCGTCCCAGACCCAGTGGCTTAAAACTCACGCAGGGCGCATGTGCATGCGTGCCCAAGATCCCGAGAGGAGAATGGAGGAGAAAGGATTGCGGCGTGGCCATCCCCCCTGGGGGGTGATTTCTCGCTTTCTGTCTCTATGTCTCTCTCTGTCTGTCTGGCGAGCGCATGCGCCCT
>NW_006208977.1:741873-763509 GCF_000334495.1 Tupaia belangeri chinensis | reverse complement strand
AGGTTGCTTTTGGACCAATCATGAGGTGCCGGATATGCAAATTTGAGGGATTCTAGTGGCCAATCAGAGCAAGGTTTCGAAGGTCAGGTTTTTGGAAGGGAACCAATCATGGAAATTGTTTGCTCTCTGAGAAACCTCGGCAGACTCGCTGGTGTGCAGCTTCCCACAATATATATTATATACATATATATATATATATACACATATACACATACGAAAAAACATCATGCTGAATGTGTGTGTGTCTGTATGCCCAAAGTCCTGAGAGGAGAATGGAGAAGGGATTGTGGCATAGCCATTCCCCTGGGAGGGGATGATTTCTTGCTTTTTGTCTCTGTCTCTTTCTCTTTCTGGTAAGCGCATGCTCCCTAAAGCATAAATTTCTCTCTAAAGAAAATAAAATAAAAAATAATTATTTACAAAGATGTGTGCAGGATGAAAGAAAACTCACAAGCTCTGCCCTGCAACCTCCTGGTCATGGGGTCTGCATATCCTGAGATCCATATGAAAGAAAGGAAGTAGAAATGGAGGGGCAAATGAATAATATTCGGCATGATAGTCTTCCTATCAAAAAAGTTCTGTTCTCAGCTGACTCTCTGACCTAGTTATTAAGAGAACTTGAACTCATATGGCTTACTAAAGTTCCATACCCTTCCCAAGTGGCTTGAAAAACACACTGGAAGCATAAATGTGTGTGTGTCTGACATCCCGACAGGATGGAGAAGCAGAAGAGAAGGAATTGCAGCATAACCATGCCCCATTAGATGATTCTCTCCTCTCTCTCTCTCTCTGTGTATGTCTCTCTCTCTCTCTCTGGCTAACATACACATCCTCTAGCAATATTAAAAAATGTTCTTTTCTAGCATTCTCTACTCAGAGAATAGTGCCACCATTTGTCCAGTCAATCAAATCAAACTCTAGAACTTTCTTGATACTGCCTCTACTTTATCTTCCATACGCAAGCCATAAGTGTCCTTCTCAGAGCAAGCTGGCTAGTTCAAAGCAACCCACTTCAGATACACGTGGACCTGTTGCTCAGAGCACTCGTTACAATAGTAATGTTGTTACTTCACTAGCACCTTCTTGCCCTTCTAATGTATAAACTCCAGAGATTCTGGGGTTTTTTTGAATCAGCATTGCTCCAGTCTGGTGTGGAGTTGGTATTGACTAACGGTTGAATGAGAACATGTCACGGCTTATATCTATAGCTCACATCCTATTATCAAGGGAGAGAGCCGAAATCCTATCAGCAGTTAAACAACTTGTCTGTGAATTCAAAGGAAATTATATGGCATGTATAACAGCTTTACAAATGTAGTACAAGTGGCACTCAGTGACTCTCAGACATGCAGACAATACTCATTTTCAATTTTTTTAAGTTCAATAAAATCTGAGTCCTGCTAAGTAGGCTAACAGAAATTCATTCATTTCAGCACCCCTCACTTTGGTAAAAATTGTGACAGAATCAGGTATGTGCAGTATCTACAATGACAGGAAGGACTTCTAGTCTCCAGTTTATCATAACACAGTTCTCATCGTCCAAGTGTACAGCGATGCGTTGAGATTTGGAAGCTCTCCACTTCCATGACACTTGTGAGTGAAATACAGAAATCTGTGCCTGAACTGGAAGTTTGGAACCTGGGGTCCAGCCTCCCTAACTGTCCTGAAAAGAACTTCCCACTCTCCCTTCCGTGTTTTGACACTTTAGGAGAAAGTCTTTTAAGTTTGTGCTCTTATCCCATCTGGCTTGTGTCCTTTTGTTTGTTTAGTTGTTTTGTTTTTTGTTTTTGTTTGTTCGTTTTGCCACAGGGCATAGTGTGCTCACCAGAGAGAGAGGGGGAAAGTAAGAAATCACTCCTCTGGAGGGTGGTCACTGCACAATTCCTTCTCCTCCATTCTCCTCTTGGGATTTTGGGCACACACACAAACACACACATACACACTTGGAGTGATTTTCAAGTGATTTAAAAGACAAAGTTGGCCATGTGGGATCCAGCCACCTTAACCTCTATGCCACCTGCTGGCCCCTATTGTGAGAAGAAACTAATCATCTCCCTCCCCCTCCCTCTTTCCCACTATCCCTCATTTTGTGAACTTTCATCAACAAGCTCAGAATTTAGTACACCAGAAGCTGAAACAGCAGTGACTTGCAGGCAACTTCTACTGTAACTGAAATCCTTTTTCAAAGCAAAGAGGCATAAAAGAGCTGTTTACTTTGATAGAATGAATCTGGGGGAGGGGAAAACATGAAAGGAAAACACAAAAGTCATTGTATTTCTCAAAATGTATACTGCCACACTAATACCATTTCGTTAAACTTCACAGCAAGCTTCTGACTTGGTGACCATACTCTCTAATTTTCAGATGAAAAAAACTATAACAAAGAACCTCTAAATAATTTCTCCAAGGAAACCCAACTACTGGGTGACCACAAAAGGAGTTAAGTTTAAAATCTGACTCATCTCAAGCCTTTGTTCTTTCTCTAGTCCTTCTTCCATCGTGCATTGTGACTGGGTGGCATGAGCCGGTAAGACCACAATGAGATGAAACAGACAGGTTTTCTCACCTCGGATGGAGAATCTAAACTGAAATTTTCCTGGCGTACAGAAAAGAACAAGAATTTTGCTTGAGGAGCAGAATATAAACATCTGAGTTATCAAGTGGGAAACTTTAAAAATGGAAGCGTCCTGCACCATGAGAGCTGAGATCTAGTGATTTCAGAGATAAGAGTAATGAAGATGTTTTGTTGAGAATTTACCCTGGTAGAGCCCCTCTGAGACACAAAGGGAGAAAATCGCAATGCCAGAGAGTTTGCAGACCACATCCTCCTGTGCGTCTCTGATCACTCAGATTGATCTTCTAGAAATTAGGAAGAAATGAATAATTCATCAGATGCCTAGAACTCACCACAGGGACACAAGAAGTGTGTGAAACCAAGAAAATACCTCACCCCCAAGGGAAAAAGGATAACTCCTCTTCATCCACAGACAGTACAATGGAACTCATGGAAATGTCTGATAAAGAATTTAGAGTATGCATAGTGACAAAACTAACAGAGATGGAAGAGAAGAGAGACAATGAACAACAGAAGAAAAAATCCAATGAGTTCCAGGAGGTGAGGAAGTTCTTGCAAGAGCTGAAGGAGGAAATACACACCATAAAAAAGAGTCAGATGGAACTTTTGGAGATGAAGGCTATAATACAGAAAGTCAAAACCTCCTTTGAAAGTATTAAAAGCAGACTAGATCATACAGAAAATCGAATTTCAGGTTTAGAAGACAGGATCGTAGGGCAAATAAAATCCTCCATGAAGACTGAGAAAATAGCCCTCCAAAACGAGACTAATATACCAGAAATACTAAATACCATTAAACATTCCAAACATCCAGATCATCAGTATCCCAGAAGGTGAAGAGACTAATAAGGGCATTGACAATCTATCCCATGAAATTCTGGAAGAAAACTTCCCAAACCTAGAAAGGCATTCAAAGATCCAGACCCAAGAAATACCCCAAATAGGATCAACCAAGGACCCCAAATAGGATCAGCCAAGAAGACCTTCCCCAAGACACATTATAGCCAGAATGACTAAAACCACTGTTAAAGACAAGATATTCAGACTGGCAAGAGAGAAACGTCAAGTTACCTACCAAGGATATCCCATCACATTTACAACAGACCTCTCATCAGAAACAACACAAGCAAGGAAAGAATGGGAAAATACATTCAAAGTGTTGAGTGAAAAACAATTTCAACCAAGAATACTATACCTGGCAAGATTATCCTTCATGTGGGAAGAGAAGACAAGAACATTCTCAGATAAACAAAACCTGAAAGAATTTACCAACACCAAACCAGCTCTTTAAGAAGTTCTGAAGGGAATGCTTCCCAGGAAGACTAGAGTCAGACACACAGAAATAAGAGTTCTTGGAATCAGCAGTTGGCGTAATGGCTATGTTGCTGGACTCCCATGTAGTCGACCACGGTTTGAGTCCCAGACCCAGTGGTTTAAACTTATGCCAGGCATGTGTGCGTGCGTGCCCAAGATCCCGAGAGGAGAATGGAGGAGAAGGAATTGCGGCGTGGCCATTCCCCCCTGGGGGGTGATTTCTCACTTTCTGTCTCTCTGTCTCTCTGTGTCTTTCTGGCAAGCACACATGCCCTATATCAAAAATCTCTTTTAAAAAAAAAATTAATAAATAAATAAAAAGAGTTCTAAAACAACTAAGAAAATGGTCAACTTAATGGTAGGGACAAATCCAGAGTTGAACACTATCTTCCAGAATTTAAATGGAAAGATCAGATCACAACAGAAGATAAAGTACATGAGTTTGAACTGGTGAAATAGAATTTTATGACTTTTGACTAAAACATTACTGACCTTCTAAGCTTTGTTTTCCAGAGTAAAGGAGTTTGGTCTCCTCTTGAGTTGTGGACAGGTCCATGTACCTACTATCAGAACAGAATCCTAACCTGTTCCTTGGCTTTAAGTCTTAAGCAAAGTTTTCTTAACATTTTTTATTTTGATTTATTAAAGCTAAAACTGCCTTTCTCAAAATTAAAAAATGTATTAAAAATACCTATTTAGTAACCACAGTAAGCTATATAGCCTCAGCTATGTGCTATTTTATAGTATATTCATTCTACCCACAGAGTTTCGTGCCTAAAGTCAACTTTTGTTCACAGATATGTATGTATCAGCTGAACTTACTAATATAGAAAGTATTTAGATTAATTAAGATATTTTGTGAATCAATACAATGTGGGAAAGGATAAAGGAATGGAAAGCAACTGCAGATACAGGGTGGGAGGATGGGAACTGGCAGAGGGTGAGAAATGGGGGGGAGGGGGAGAATATGTATATATACAAGAAGCAAGAAATTTGTGGATGATAACTTGTATGATTAAACCACTTTACAGTGTATTCTGGCTGGAAAATCATATTTTGTATGCTGTGGTGATGTTCAGTGAAAGTATGTAAAATAAATTAATTAATTGTAAAAATCCTCAACAGAAAAAATAAATAAATAAGGAGGGGTCCCTGTGGCTTGGTGGTTAAGGCAGCCAGATCCTGCCTGGCTAACCACAGGTTTCAAATTCTGGATCCAGTGGCTTAAAAAACAGACTGGGTGTGTGTACATGAGTGCTCGAAATCACAATAGGAGGGAGAGATGGAAGAGAAGCGATTGCACGATGATCATCCCCCATGAGGGGTGCTTTTCCTTCTCACCCTGTCTTTCTCTTTCTCTCTCTCTCTCTCTCTCTCTCTCTCTCTCTCTCTCTCTCTCCGGCAAATGCTAGCACCTTCTGGCAAAATTTTTCAAAAATAAAAAAGAAAGGTCCCTAGGATGGAGTTCTTGGTGCTCCAGGTCTAGGACTCTCCACCTGCAAGGCGTTCAACTCTCTCCAAAGGGCGAGACATGTTTTACAGCAATACTTTCAAGCTGGGATTTTTTTTTAATGGATTCCAAATGAAAACTCTTGTCCTCTTCGTGGGACAATCTCGTTTTAATACCAAGGATTTACTGTTTGATGGAGGAAATGTTGTCAAAATATGGTTCCCATTCCACAGCCATCAGAAAACACATGGGAGGGACTTAGAGACTTCCTGTGCATGCACACACATGCAGACACACACACATGCACACACACATTGCTTTCCTAAATAATTTAATGATGACATTTGGAATTGATCTCATACATATTAAACCCCCTGAAAAGTCCATGTCTATGAAGAGAGGCTTTAAATAGTAAGCTTCTTTGCCTATAAAGGTCAAATACACCCTCTTGTGGTAAGATGGCATATTTTATTTCCAGATGATTTCTATAATACAGCTCAGGAGATGGGAGTTTGAAGAATAATGAGTACTTGAGAAGAAACAATGAAACTCTTGATGCCTTTATGCTGTAATGTCAAAACTATTTTTAAAAATATAGTTATATCCATCTTATGGACCTCCTAATCTCCAGTTTCCGGATGAAAAAACTGAGACTCAGGGCTTTTATAACTTGTCCAGGGTAACCCAAACTTAGATGTAGAGGAGTGAAGCGATCAGACCTGCTCAGCACAGATGCACTGCTCCAGGGAAGCTGAATACATGTGAGAGACCATGGGTCTGGTTCCCCATCAAATGTACACTCGGAGCACCAAGACTGGTGATCCTGGCAGGCGGGGAAGGCTGAGGGGGAGGGAACCATGGCCTGAGACTCTGTTGAAGGCGTGTGTCTTTTTCTCTGTGCCTCTCACTGCCATAAAAGACTTACACTTGAAAAGTGAAGTAAAACAAAAGCTTTACATGTCCTGCCTCTCTAAGATAAATATCCCATTAAGAAAACTTCCCAAAATTATGAGGGTTAAGGTGGAAGAACTAATGAAGCTGACCAAAGGCTCATCAGTCCTGTAATAGTGATCTGCCATAACCCAGGAAGTGGTTACTACCCAGATGTGGGAAGCCCTTCGTTTTGTTGACTTTCTACCTAACGCTTGTCTGCCAGTCACTCATTGATGGGGCTAATCGATCAGCATGTTTTGAGCACCTCAGATCTGCTACGCTGTCTAGGAGCTTGTGATAAGGGGATAACCAAGATCCCCGACATATTAGTTTTTTGTCACTGCACAACAAACTACCACTCATTTAGCAGTTTCAAAGAGCACTTTCTTACAGAACATAGTTCTCTCTCTCTCTTTCTCTTTAAGTTTATTCATTAATTTCTTCTGTGAGAAAGAAGACACAGACAGAGAAAGAGACAAGAACCTCCAACAGCAACTTCATGCTGCGATCCATCCCCATACATACGCCTGACCTGTACAGGGAGTCCAGTTGTTTTAGTTCTGTGCCTCTGTTCTCTAGGGCAGAAGTCTGGACAGGCCCAGGTACAGTAGGGCATGCTGCTTGACGCTGCTACTCAGCAGGCTGAGGCCACATAGGAGGCCTGGATTCAATATTTGGTCCACACTAAAATGTTGCACATGATGGCAAGTGCCTGTAGGCCCTGATTTTTTAGAAACTGAGGCAGGGGACCAGCAGTTAACGTAATGGCTATGTCGCTGGACTCCCATGTAGGCAACTGCGGTTCAAGTCCCAGACCCGATGGCTTAAAACTCACACTGGGCGCGTGTGCGTGCGTGCCCAAGATCCCTAGAGGAGAATGGAGGAGAAGGAATGGTGGCATGGGCATCCCCCATGGGGGGTGATTTCTCGCTTTCTATCTCTCTGTCTCTCTCTTCTGTCTGTCTGGCAAGCACACGCACTCTATAGCAAAAACCTCTCAAAAAAAAAAAAAAAGAAAGAAAGAAACTGAAGCAGGAGTTTCACTAGCTTAAAGCTAGCTTTGGCAACCTAGTAAGAGACTTTGTTTGAAAGAGCCAGTTGTGGGGATAAGCACTTATAGTCCCAGCTGGGTGGCTGAGGCAGGAGAATGATGACACAGCAAGGCCTTACCAGGAACACCAACCACACACACGTATTACATATGGGGTCCTTGCTTAGAAGAATCAATTTCTAACTTCATTCAGGTAATTGGAAGAATTCTGTGTCTTGTAGTTGTAGGTCTGAGGTCTCCCATCCTTCTAATTCTCTCCCAGGGGTCTTATTCAATTCCTTAAAGTTCTTTACATTCCTTCTCAAATAACCTTCTCCATCTTCAAACCAGCAAAGGCATATTCATCCCTTCCTATGCTTGGAATCCCTCTAACTTTCTCTTCTGGACCAGCTAGAGAAAACTCTTCTTTTTGTAGGGCTCGTGTGATTAGGTTAGCCCTACTGAGATAACCTCCCTTTTGTCCTAGAACAATGTAAGTATGGGAATGACACCTCATCCTATTCCCAGCTTCAACCCACATTCAAAGGGGCGGGGATCATAGGAGAGCAAAGATCACGGAGTGTCATTTTTTAGAAATTTACCTCCCAAGCTGGGTAAAAAGTAATGGAGACAGAAGCACAAATTGCGATTATGAAGCCTAAGCAAGGAAAGAAACAGGGGACCTGAATGATGAGAACAAGATAGTCACACAGTTTACTGCAAGAAGCACGTTCCAGGCCAAGAATATAGTTTTCAGAAAGGCCTTGAGTCTAGACAAAGTGTAGGGTTTTCTCGGAAGGGAAAGAAGGCCAATGAGGGAGACTTCAGTACAAGATATGCCTGGAGAGATGAGTCTGCAGGGATATGCAGAGCTTTGCAGGCCTTGGTAAGGAGTTCGGATTTTCATTTTTAATGTGCTTGAAAGTCTTCAAAGCATTTAAAACTCATGGATAAGATGATCTGATTTGTATTTTTTTTAAAGCTGACTTTAGACTCTGTATGGGAAGGAGATTATAAAGCAAGAGGAGGAAAAGAAAAGCAGGCAGTTACAGGCACTTGGTGAATCCAGGAGATAAAACGGGGACTAGGGCTGTGGTGGAGGTAGCAGAGAGTTATTCCAAAGAGATATCTAATAGTGGACAAAATGTGCTTTCTTCCTTCTTCTTTTCTTTTTAAGTTTGGTTTGGTTTGGTTTGGTTTGTTTCTTTGCTGTAGGGTATGTGTGCTTGCTGGAGGGATGGGGGAGGTGGTAAGAAATCACCTCCCAGAGGGATGGCCATGCCATAATCCCTTCTCCATTCTCCTCTTGAGAATTGGGCCATGTGAGCACAAATGTCCAGCGTGATTTTTAAGCTACCAGGTCCAAGACTTGAACCACAAAGTTAGCCATGTGGGATTCAGCCACCTTAACCTCCATGCCACCGCTGGTCCTTGTCTTTCTTTTTTTAATTGCCAGAGGGCACATGTTCTTGTGGGGTGGGAAGAGAGAAAGCACCACCCTCTCCCCGACTGCCAAGTGGAGCAAGGTGACACTGCAATCTCTTTTTTTCCATTTCTCCATCCTGATGGGATTTGGGACATGCTAGCACACATACCAGGCATGTTTTTCAAGCCACCACAGGTGGAATTTGAACTGCAGTCAGTCATGTAGAATCAGGCTCCCTTAACCTCTAGACTACAGTGCCATCCCTCCAAAGATAAATGTGGAGCTACAATTGACAGAACTTCGTGGTAGACTGTTAAGTTCTTTGACAAAAAAAAAAAAAAAAAAAAAAAAATTATATCATCACACCAAATTGGGATTTTTGCATATCTTTATATATATAAAATGTCTGTATTTACTTCTTCCATGAGAGAGTGAGAGACAGAGAGACAGTATCTTCAACAGGGTCTCGATGCTGCAATCCACCCCTACCCTCAGCCAGTCCCAGATCATGGATACATGCTTGCCCAGCAGAGTAAAGGAGGTCTCTGAATGTAAACTCAGGACCTTCTCATGTGGGTCAGCCTCACAGCCTTATTGCTGCACCACTGTCCAGCCCCCGGATTTTCCGTGTATAATAAACAAATGTAAAATTCTTGTAGCTCGTGTGTTTCTGCACTTGGGAAGAGCAAGCCAATAGGCCAGAACCCCTGCAGGAGAGAAAAAGAGATGTCAGTGACTGGGAGTGGCACTCAGCACAGAGAACACCCTGCAAGAAGTGCTGAGAGGGGAATGGGCCACCGCCTCGGAAAGAAATCACCCCCCAGGGGGGATGGCCATGCTGCAATCCATTCTCCTCCATTCTTCTCTCAGGACTTGGAGCATGCAAGCATTTGTGCCTGACATGAGTTTTTGTGTTTTCTGTTTTGTTTTGTTTTTAGAGAGATTTTTGCTATAGGGCGGGTGCACTTGCCGGAGAGACAAGGTGAAAAATCATCTCCCAGAGGGATGGCCATGCTACAATTACTTCTCCTCCATTCTCCTTTCAAGATTTTGGGCATGCACACACATGTGCCTAGCATGAGTTTTAAACTCCTGGATACAGGACTACACCGCGGTCGACAGTGTGTGAGTCCAGCAATGTAACCATTATGCCATCAGCTGGTCCTCCTTTTTATTTTTTAAGAGACATTTTTGCTATAGGGTGCATGCACTCACCAGAGACACTGAGACAGAGAGGGGGAAAGTGAGAAATCACCACCCATAAGGATGGCCATACAGCATTCCCTTCTCCTCCGTTCTCCTCTTGAGATCTTGGGCATGCACCCAAACGTGTCTAGTCTGAGTTTCAGGGTACCATGTTGGAGTCTAGCATGAATTTCAGGCTGCCACATAGGAGTCCAGAACCACATACACTCCACCTGCTGGCCCGAGATCCAATTTTTTATACACAGCACTTGTCTGTTGTGCTACAGGGCCAGCCCGATATGTAAAGTTATCCTATGTCAATTTAGAAAACTTATTCAGGGACCAGCAATTAGCGTAATGGTTATGTCTCTGAACTCCCATGTAGTGGACCGCTGTTCAAGTCGTAGACCCGGTGGCTTAAACTCACGCTGGGCACATGTGCATGTGTGCCCAAGACTAGGCACGTTTGGGTGCACGCCCAAGATCTCAAGAGGAGAATGGAGGAGAAGGGATTGCCGCATGGCCATCCCCCCTGGGGGTGATTTCTCGCTTTCTGTCTCTCTGTCTCTTTGTCTCTCTGGCGAGCGCATGCAACCTATAGCAAAAAAAACTCTCAAAAAAAAAAAAAAAAAACAAAAAAAATTATATCATCACACCAAATTGGGATTTTTGCATATCTTTATATATATAAAATGTCTGTATTTACTTCTTCCATGAGAGAGTGAGAGACAGAGAGACAGTATCTTCAACAGGGTCTCGATGCTGCAATCCACCCCTACCCTCAGCCAGTCCCAGATCATGGATACATGCTTGCCCAGCAGAGTAAAGGAGGTCTCTGAATGTAAACTCAGGACCTTCTCATGTGGGTCAGCCTCACAGCCTTATTGCTGCACCACTGTCCAGCCCCCGGATTTTCCGTGTATAATAAACAAATGTAAAATTCTTGTAGCTCGTGTGTTTCTGCACTTGGGAAGAGCAAGCCAATAGGCCAGAACCCCTGCAGGAGAGAAAAAGAGATGTCAGTGACTGGGAGTGGCACTCAGCACAGAGAACACCCTGCAAGAAGTGCTGAGAGGGGAATGGGCCACCGCCTCGGACTTCCAAAGTAGGTACCGTAGAAGGCTAGTCCCACCTCCACAGCCTCCTTCCACCTGCAGGTCCCCCTCTAGCCCACAAATTCGAACCTAGTAAAGGAATTCAAAATATAAATTTTCTCCTCCTGTTGGTTTGCTTCTGAAAGATGTCAAATAGGTTCATACAAAATCTATGGGCACAAAAAAATCTCAGTAATGGATAAATAAGGGCTTACCTCTTCAAGAGCAAATGGTCCAAAGGCAGACCAATGTGAGGAATCAAAGCGCATGACTTTATTCCAGACACGGTGCAACAAGCAGAAGAAAATGTTTTGAAGAACTTTACAATTTCAAAGATGCTTAAGAAGATGCTACTTCATTTAGAAAAGAAAAGGAGCGAGAGAGAAGCACACGTAGTTGCAAAATAGAATAGGCATTCACTTTTGCTTTTCATTATATTACATATAAGGTGTGTGTGTGTGTGTGTACATGTGTGTGTGTCATCAGAAAAGTCATGGTGCATTTTTGCTTAGTAAAACAGAAAAAATAATACATCATGACTTTTCCAATGACCCTACATATGTGTATACACACACACACACACACACACACACACACACACAAATAAGCTTTTCTATCTTTTCTACAGTCTGGAATCATTCTAATACGTGTAGGCCTTATCTGTTCTATTATATTAAACTCAGCTGTAAACCCATTTAAGACTAGTTCCTTTTCTTAAAATACTAGCCCTGGAATTACCATTTCATTCTATTCTGTCAGTTCTCATTTTTTAACTCTTCTTGGGTTTCATTTTGCAATATAATTGTTTTTTTGCAATTTCTTTTTTTTCTTTCATTTATTTATTTTTACATTTTTCCACAAACATTTACTTTACATAGCAAAAACTTTTAGCTCATACTCCATAATTCTTGACAGTTTACAAACAACTTTCAAAATTTCAAAATACTGAATTTTAAAGATAATGTTCAAAATATGTCTTATAATTTTGTATAATTGTATAACTCTATAACAACAGAAGCAGTATGGTTTCAAGTGCAATATAATATTTTAATCGAAAACCTTTTGTGTTTTCAATATTTTAAACTAGATTGCCATATTGCTGCTCATACTAACCTGTGGTGGTGTTTCTTTTCATCTCTTCCATATTTATATATCCTTTCTTGTCCCTAACAGGACATGGTGTTGCTTTCTTTTCATTTCATCAGAATCGGCAGGGAAATATCTAGTTTATTTATCCTTTCAAGTACTAACTTTTGGTTTCATTTATCTTTTCAACTCTTTATTTTCTAGTGTATCAGTATAAGCTTTTGTCTTTCTTAGTATAATACCTACCTCTTTCTTCCAGTTGGTTTATTTTGGTTTTCTTTTTTTCTAATTTGTGAGGTTATACACTATGTTCATTTGGAGAGGGAGGTGTCTTTTTTTTGTTTTTAGAATTAAAGATAACGTAATATACAGCTATACAGTTTTCTCTATACTTTGTATATCACAGGTCTTGGTAATGTCGTATTTTCCTTTTGTATGACATTTAAGAAAATTTGGGTTTATTTGGCTAAGGGGTTATTTATGACAGCGTTTCTCAATTTATTCAAAAAATCTTTTTTGTCTACTTTCTATTGTTGAATCTTGTTTTATTGAATTATGATGAAAGAATATAGACTGTAAATTTTCTACTTTTGGCAGCAGATCAAAATTATCTTTTGGTCAAATATATCTGACCTCTTACGACTGCTTCATGGGCATAGAGAAAGAATATTTTCTCCTCAGAGAGTCATGCTTTTCTCTTTCTATGTATATGTCCATAAATATGTGTGCTAAATACTTAGTTTTGATTATATATTACTTTATAGATTGTATTGTTCAAATACTTTATATGCATACTTATATTTTGCTATTTTGTTTGTTAAATTTGAAAGGAGTACCTTAAATTTTCCTATTATAATTGCATGTTTTTTTATGAATCTCTCTGTATTTTTAGTTCTTCACATACTATAATATTTAATAAGTGATACTAGCATGATTTGCTGTCCCTCTAGACAAAAACAAGCCAGACTCATCCCATATGCAGTAACTGCATGCAAATTAACTGTGTAAATGTAAAATTAAAAGCATTAGAAGAAAAGTCAGGAAAATATTAGGTCATTAGGAAAGTCATGACATATTTTTCTGGTTTTCTATGCAAAAATGTGTCACAAATTTCTGGATGACCCAATATATCTCCAGAGATCTTATTAGCAAGACTACAGAAATCCAGGCTTCATAAAGACATCCTTGACCAAATAATTTTTGTAACTGCCAGAGGGCAAGAGGACTCAAAAGAGACAAAGAAAGCACCCTCAATACAGCAAGGTCATACCACGATTCTTTTCCCTCCATTTCTCCATCTGGGGCACACATACACACACATGCACATACACGTGCACACACACACACACACACACACACACACAGCATGTTTTCCAAGCCACCAGGTCCTAGAATCAAACCATGGTCGGCCAAGTGGAATCTACTCTCCATATACAGTACTGAGACTGACCCTGCCACATATAACATTTTTTTAACTTTATTTATTTATTTATTTTACAGTTAAAATATAAATTTATTTTAGTACAAAAACTTTTTGAAATTCATACATAGTTTTCCCATTACATGTATTTCCATGAGGGTTTTTTTTTTTTCTGAAACATTTTTTTAATTAATTAATTTACATCCATTCCCTAAGCATTGTCACAGGATACAAAATGTGATTTCCCGTCAAGAATATACCGACATTTTATTGATCACACAATTTCTTATATAATCTAACTACTTTCAATAGCAAGTTCAGCTGGTAATTTCAAAAAATGCAGTTTTAAGTTTAATAAATCAAAGAAATGCTAAGGAACTTTGCTTAAAACTTAAAACCAGGAAACAGGTTAGGATTCTGTTCAAATACAGGTATAGGAAACTATCGACAGCTCAAGACAGGATAAAAATCCTTAAAACTGGTGTGTGTGGGGGGGAAGCCTAGAAGAAAATCAGCAATGTTTTAGTCAAAAGTCATAAAATTACACTTCATCAATTCAGTCTCATGTACTTTATCTTCTGTTGTGGTTCTATTTTCCTGATTAAATTCTGGGATAGCGTATTCAACTCCAGACTTGTCCCTACAATTAAGTTGGCCATTTTCTTAGTTTTTGAACTCTTATTTCTGTGTCTGTATTTAATTTTCCTGGTATAGAACTCCCTTGAGAACTTCCTGGAGATCTGGTCTGGTATTGGTAAATTCTTTCAGGTTTTGTTTATCTGAGAATGTTCTTGTCTTTTCTTCCTATATGAAAGATAATCTTGCTGGGTACAGTATTCTCAGTTAAAATTGCTTTTCCCTTAACACTTTGAATATATTTTTCCCATTTTTTTCCTTGCTCGCATTGTTTCAGATGAGAGGTCTGCTCTTAACCTGATGGGATATCCTTTGTAAGTGACTTGCTGTTTTTCTCTTGCCAATCTTAGTATCTTGTCTTTGTCTGTGGTTTTGGTCAATCTGACTACAATGTGTCTTGGAGAAGATCTTCTTGAGTTGATTCTATTTGGAGTCCTTTGTATTTCTTGGGACTGGATTTTTGAGTGATTCTCTAGGTTTGGAAAGTTTTCTTGCAGGACTTCATGGATTATATTATCAATGCCCTTATGAGTCTCTTCGCCTTCTGAAATACCAATTACATGGATATTTGGATGTTTGATGATATCTAGTATTTCTCGTATATTATTCTCATTTTGGGGGGCAATTTTCTCAGTCTTTGTGGTAGATTTTTCTAGGCCAGCAATTTTCTCTTTTACATATGAGATTCTATTTTCTGTATGATCTAGTTTGCTTTTAATACTTTCAAGGGAGATTTTGACTTTCTGTATTATAGCCTTCATCTCTAACAGGTCCATTTGATTCTTTTTTAAAGTGTGTAATTCTTCTTTTAGATCTTGAAAGAATTTCCTCACCTTCTGGAACTCATCAGCTCCTTTCTGCTGCCTCTTCTGCAGTTTATTATCTCTCTTCTCTTCCATCTCTGTTAGCTTCATCATTATGAATATTCTAAAGTCTTTATCAGACATTTCCATGATTTCCATTGAACCGTCTATGGACAAAGAGGAGTTATTCTTTTCCCTTGGAGGAGAGGTATTTTCTTGTTTTCCCATATTTCTTGTGGCCCTGCGGTGATTTCTAGTCATCTGATGGATGGTGTGTTTCTTCCTAATTCTTGAAGTTCAATCTGAGCATTTAGGAGCGTGCAGAAGGAGGTGATCTAGAATCTCTTTGCCATTCCATTTTGATCTCTTTGTGCAGCAGATTCAGTGGATGCTAAGGAATATGTTAACCCTAATAGTGTTTGGATGTATGGCTATGATTCCCTTAGATTTGTCACTCGAGTTTGTGGGCTGGAAGCTGAATTATCAGTAGAAAATCTTCATTTCTCTTTTTCCCTAAAATCACTAGTTTTCAGGAGCCATGGAGGAGTCTTCTTCTGAAGGCCTGCCCCTTGCCTTTCCACATATAAGTCTTAACCACTCATATGACCAAAACCCTCCTCTATACATGAAATCAAAAGGCAAAGTTTCCTAGGGAAAATCCCTTTGTGGGCATGGGTCCTGCCTACACATCCCATATGTATGCTTTCTCACTTTGATCACTGAATTGTTGAACACTGCTGGTCTTAAATATAGAACAGTCTTATACAGCTTGATTCGTAAGTTTCAACTTATGCATCCACGCTGTTTCAAATTAAGAGCAGGAGTTAAATTTTACCAGACTCATTTCAAAGAATCAGTGGGCTATCTGTGCCTGTAAAGCCCAGCCTCTCAGTGTCTAGTGGTCTCAAAAGAATCAAATACAGCCTAAAATTAGAAAATCTCTGTGGCAGCAGGTGGCATAGTGGAAAAGGCATTGGACTACCATGAGGCTAAGTATGGTCTGAGTCCCAGATCCAGTGGCTTGAAATTCACGCCTGGTACATGTGCATGCATGCCCAAAACCCCAATAGGAAAAGAGAGGACAAATGATTGCAGCATGACCTTCCTCCACATGAGATGATTTCTTGCTTTCCCTCTCACTCTTTGTCTCCAGAGAGCCCATGCACCCTCTGAAAAAAGCCTTAATTTTTTTTTTAATTTTGAAAAATAGAAAAAGAAAATAACACAAAAACAAAAGTCTGGGGTCTACCTCAAGAGCAGAGAGGAATGACAACTCAGTACGTACCAAGTCTCTGCAGATAACTTTTGTACCAGCTAATAATGGCTAGCAGAACTAATGAGGAAAAGAAATATATTCCTTGGAATATACAGACTCTCAGAAACATATCTAAGCCTGGGGCTAGCAGTTAGCGTAATGGCTATGTCGCTGGACTCCCATGTAGTCGACTGCGGTTCGCGTCCCAGGCCCGGTGGCTTAAAACTCACGCCAGGTGCGTGTGCGTGTGTGTCCAAGATCCCAAGAGGAGAATGGAGGAGAAGGGATTGCGGCGTGGCCATCCTCCCTGGGGGGTGTGTGATTTCTTGCTTTCTGTCTCTCTGTCTCTGTCTGTCTGGTGAGTGCACACGCCCTATAGCCAAAACCTCTCAAAAAAAAAAAAAAAGAATTAAAAAAGAAACATACCCAAGCCTCTCTGGTATCATCATGGTGAATGAACAGCTGTAATCTATTGCTCCTTGTTGAACTAAGGATCCTCCCTTTTCTGCCCCTTGAGACTAAGAATAAGAAAGATGGCATTGTAGTTTAATGAGCATTATTCTTATTACTGCCAGAGGGCACATGCACCTTTCCAGAAAACAAGAAAGACAGGGAGAGAGAAAGGGAGAAAACGCCCCCTGATGGGGTATGATCAGGCCACAATCCTTTCTCTTCCATCTCTTTATCCTGTCGGGATTTGGGCCATGATTTGGGTCATGCGTGCATGTGCTCAGCATGTCTTTCAAGCCACTGGGGCTGGGATTAAAACTGCGTGGTTGGCCATGGGGATTCTGGCTCTCCTAATCATCAGGCCATTGGCTTGGCCCACCTGCTGGGATTTTTTTAAAAATATTTTTAAGTTTATATCTTTTTTATTTATTTGTTTATCTGCTTATTTAAGTTTCTCCCATGAGAAAGAGAGTCAGAGGAAGAGAGAGAGAGAAAGAAGCAGACACCTCCGACAGGGTCCCCACTCGGTGCCCCACCCCAGCCTCGCGTGCCCAGATCACAGGTGACGCACACCCAGCGTGTACAGGGAGGCCCTGGGACCCTCCCACTTGAGTCAGCTGTATAACCGCTGTACCACCCTCCGGCCCTACACCCTGTTGTTTTGTAGGTGTGAGTCTAGTTTCTCTGTGTGAAAGTCACTCACAGGGAAAACAGGATCTACTTGTAGACACTGGAACTAGACAGTTTATCTTTATTATTTTTAAATTATCTGAGTACATGTGGATTCACCAGAGAGAGATACAGAAATACAGAAAGAGAGAGAAAGGAGAAAACACCACCCCCAAGTGGGCGTGGTCATGCCTCAATCCCTTCTCCTTTTCTCCATCCTGTCAGTATTGGGGGCATGCACACACACATGCCTACTGTGTCTTTTAAGCTGCTGGGCCAGGATTCAAAACATGGTCAACCTTGCGGGCTCTGGCTCCCTTGCCCACTAGGCTGTAGTGCCAGCCCTAGGCAGTGCATCTTTAACACAGTGTTCAAGTAATGCTTAATCCAACAGCTGATAAGGGTTCAGTTTCGGGTCATCCTGCACATGCTGGGTACATGTCCATGATCCTGGCTGTCTAGGAAGGCTGGAGACAGAGGACTGCAACATGAAACCCCCTTGTGGTGTCATTGAAGGTGCCTATCTTCCTTTCTGTCTCTCTTTCCTTCTTCCTGTCTCTCATTATCTAACTCTCTCTCTCTCTCCCCTGCCTCCCTGTCTCTCACTCTCATGAATAAACAAACTTTAAAAAAAAGAGAGAGAAACTAGAAACTCCAAAATGGCACAAGAGATAATACATGTTAATTTTCAGTTCAGCATAGAGAGAATGATCTTTCAGAAATGCTATTTAACATTTGGTTAATTGGGCCAGCAGGTGGTGTGGATGCCCAAAATCCCGAGAGGAGAATGGAAGAGAAGGGACTGCAGCATGGCCATCCCCCCTGGGAAGTGATTTCTCACTTTCCCTCTCTCTGTCTCTCTCTAACAAGCACATGCACCCTGTGGCAAAAATCTAAAAGATTAAAATTAAAGATTTTTAAAAACTTGATCATTTGAAAAAAAAAAACAAAAAAATTTCTAATCAGGACCAGCCAGATGGCACAGAGTTTAAGCTGCTAGATCTCATGTGGGCAACTGTGCGATACGAGTGTGGACTTGATGGCTTGAAAAACATTTCAGGCATATGTGCATGTGCCCAAAATCCTGAAAGGAGAACGGCAGGGAAGGGAATGCAGCATGACCATACCTCCTGGGGGATTCTCTCTCTCTCTCTCTCCTCACAACAAGCAAATTAAAAAAGAATTCTAATCAACTCAAACCTTGAATTTAATTAATTAGTCATCAAAGAGATGCAAAGAAATACAAGGTGTTATATTATCTTTGCCTTAGATCAGGAAACATACAAATATTGTTTCCAAAAGGCTACTCCCTCTGGCTCAGCCTCAGTGGTGCAGGTTATAGAGCCCTATAGCATGGTAAGGAAGCCATGTTGGGAGGCCCCAGGTTTGGATCCCAGGTCATCCTGAACAAGCCAGATCAATACATGATCCTGACTGGCTGAAAGTCTAGGGACAGAGGGCATGGAATCAGTGCATGGCAAGACCCCGTCTTCTTTCTCTCTCAAGAAAGAAAGAAAAGACATAAACAACAAAATAATGCATACAGTCTTTCTGCTATGTGTTTTGACTACAGTCAATATTTAAAAATTGACAGAATTGGGGTGAGCAGGTGGTGTATAGTTAAGGCTCTGGACTCCCACATGACCAACTGAGGTTCGAGTCCTGGACCTGGCAGCCTCACTTTCTCACCTTCCCTTCCTGTGTTTCTTTGATCAAATCAAAAAATAATGAATACAGTGAAATAAATAATTCTTTAAAAAAATAAATACATAAAAACTGACAGAGTAATTTGCTTTGAAACATGTATGGACGTAAGTAATTATGTATAAGCGGTGGCAAACTCTAGAGAAAATAGATTTCTCTATTAAAATTAGAAAGTATGAAATGAACCCAAAGAAGAGAGAGAAACTGGAGCAGACTTTATACCACAGAATAAATTGGAAAGGTGGTCACAGAGCTACCCCTGAACAAAAGGAACCAGCTTCAGATGTCTTCACAGCTCTGTTCAATGCATTCTCAAGGAATGCATAATGCCAGTGAATATTTAAACAGCTCCAACCTGCAGAAAAGAGAGAAAGCCCCTTATGAATTGTATGGGGATCCCAAGATTAGAGACCAGCAATGGCACCCACGTGAATCACCATCCCTAAGTGGGAGGCTACCCCTGGCCGATCCAGTTCACATCCCATCCCAGGGCACAGGGCTCTCTCCCCTGCCATAGTTCAGCCTTGGGAAAACAAAAGGCTGGAAGAAACCCTCTGCTCCCAGGGTTAGTAAGCCTTCAAAAGAACCACCCAGATCTTACAGTGAGGTGAGGGCCATGAGCAGCAATGAAATGCAAATCATCTTGCCTTATTATCTTGCCAAATTATGTCTACATCAATTTCAAAAGAATTTTTCAACACATTTTTTCACGACTAATCTATAGTTCTTCCAATTTTTTCAGTAATTATGCTTTTTACTTTTCCTTTTTCCTTTCTTTTATTTTATTACATTTAATTACTATCCATCTTAATAGCATACAGAATGAATTTTCCCAGAATGAATACCTTGTATCTTAGTCTAGTCAAAGATATCAACATACACATTATCATCAGCAGATAGTTTTCCATTTTTATGCCCATTAATGTTCTGCTTTTTATAGCTTTCTGCATTATTTGAAGTCTGAGCAATCAACACATTATTTCTTAATAATAAAAAAAAGTTTTCTTTATATTTAAAAAATTAATGGAAATGTATAGGTCAATTTTGGTGATAATTGACATTTTTTAAAACTTGTATTTGTTATCATTATTTTTATTTTTAATTTGTTATAGAGCATGTGTGCTCACAAGAGAGAGACAGAAAGAGACAGAGAGAGAAAGTGAGAAAGCAAGCCACCAGGTCCGGGACTAAAGCCATGGTCTGCCATGTGGGAGTCTAGCATGCACCCCAACCAGCATGCCACCTGCTGGCCTGATTAATAGCATGTTTTCAGTCGTTAGTGTTCTTATACAGGATAACTAACCAGTAGGAATTAATTCCATCTGTTAACATCCGCTTAGTGTATCACAGGTAATTTTGTAATTTTCTTCATGTACACATAGGTATTTTCCATATTTTGTTGATTTTGTTAATTAGATCTATTTATTCCATTTTAATTTCCAATCAGTTGTTGCGGGTATAAGGTCAAGAGATGGAATTCAGTGTGTTTCTAGGGTACGGATTGTCCTAAGGAAAGTTTCCATCCTGGTTTTGTAACACTGGGGCAGCTGCCTTTGGTGTCTTGCCCTGACACCAGGGTTTATTTTGTGGCTCATTTCAGAAAGATGTCCCTTGTCTTAGTCAAGAAGTATTTATCCTTAGGTTGCCAATTTACCTTATTTTATTATTATTATTATTATTTTTGCTGTAGTACATATGAAGAATTTTTTATGGTCCTTTCCTTCTAAGCTATTAATAAAATCATTATTAATCTATTTCTAAGACCAAATCAACCCTGAGTTTCATCAAGTTACAGTATTCCTAAATCATAATCATTTAATTACCTGGGACTACCAGTTAGCATAATGGCTATGTCACTGAACTCCCATGTAGTCAACCGAGGTTTGAGTCACAGACCTGATAGCTTGGACTCATGCCGGGCACATGTGCGTGCGTGCCCACGATCCCGAGAAGACAATGGAGAAGAAGGGATTGCCATGTGACCATCCCCCCCAGGGGGTGATTTCTCGCTTTCTGTCTCTCTATCTCTCTCTATCTTTCTGGCGAGCAGACACACCCTGTAGCAAAAACCTCTCAAAAAAGAAAAAGAAAAAAAAAAAGAAAAAGAATAAGAATAATAAATAAACTTAAAAAAAGAAATATAGGACAGCAGGTGGTATAGAAGTTAAGGCACTTATCCCACAGGGCCAGCTTTGCAGTTCAAGTCCCAGACCTGGCAGCTTGGGAATCCCATCAGTGCATGTGCATGCATGTGTGTGCATGTGCATGCATGAGTGTGCAGGTGCATGCATGTGTGTGCATGTGCATGCATGTGTGTGCATGCTCAAAATCCTTAGAAGATAGTGGAGGAGAAGGGATTGCAGTGTGGCCCTTCATCCTGAAGGGTGAATTCTCACTTTCCCTCCCTCTCTCTCTGATGAGCACACATGCCCTATTGCAAAAACTAAAACAAAAGAGATAGATGGGGGAGTTGTCAGAAAAATCTTCCAACAATTCAATATATATACATGTATAAAATAAAAGGTTAACAGAGTTTACTTCTGGAAGATAGAATGACTGGTGACTTTGATTTTTCTCTTTGAGTTTTCTTACAGTTACCTCACTCT
>NW_006208977.1:735732-740903 GCF_000334495.1 Tupaia belangeri chinensis | reverse complement strand
CTCATGTAGTATTTTTACAATGCGAAATGAACTAAGGGATGGTTTTTCAAAGATGGGGAACTCCTCTAGCGAACACCCATACTTACAGAGTGCACAGTCAGATGCCAACAGTGGAGCACATTAAGTGAGGATTGTGCTCATTGTCTCGGACACTAGCCTCTACCATGGGGTGATGAAGGCTCATCTAGAAAGGCTCAGCCACACCTGTTCTCCCGTGCACTAACAGTATTCAACAGGACACAAAGGCAAGCCCAGCAGCAGGTGATACTGGGGTCGTGTGGGGCAGGCCCGTGACCAGGCGTGGGCCGGTACTGAACCAAGTCTGACCGCTGCCGGCTTCTCAAAAGCCAATACTCAACAGATAAGCATTGATGGAAAGTAAAGTTTGGTTTTTTAGGAAGCCAGCAATCTGGGAAAAAATGGCAGACTAGTGTCTCAAGGCTATCTCTGAAGTGACAGGTCATCATGGGGATTTTTAAAGAAAAAAGAATGAGAGGAAGCAGTGAGGGTCCCCATGTTGGCTTTGCAGTATCTAAGGTGATAAACTCTTCTCATCTGGTCATGGAGGAGGAGGCTGGTGGTGTCTTCCTCCTCCCTCTCTCCACAGCAAGGTATCCGCAAAGACTCAGCATGGTTTTTATGAACTTGCACTAGTTAGGTATTAGGCTAGATCCATTCTGTGCAAGGGCAGGCTCTGTAAGGTTCATTGTGAGAGAAGCGAAAGAAATAGACTTATTTTTCTGAGGCTTCATCTATTCTGATGGACTCCAAAGCTAAGCGCAATACAGACTCACTGTGGTTCTCCGTCTCAGTTACAGGCCCAGGGTTTGAACCCCAGGTTTACCTGGACACACCCATGGGCACATTTGTGATTCCAGCTAGCTGGAAGTAGAGGGGATCATAGTATGGTGGAATCCTGTCAGGAGTTTCTCTCTCTCTCTCGCTCTCGCTCTCGCTCTCAGAATAAATGAACACTTTTTAAAAAAGCTTTTGACACAAGGTACATACACTCTCTGGAGAGAGACAGAGAGACAGTGAGAGGGAAAGTGAAGAATCATCCCCTGGGGTGATGGCTTCCCTGAAATCCTTTCTCCTCCATTCTCTCAGGATTTGGGGCACACACACACACACATGCCGGGTGTATTTCGAGTCACCAGGTGTGGTACTCAAACTGCAGTCGGTCGTGTGGGCATCCACCACGCCACCTTGCTGTCCCCAAATGAACACATTTTTTTTTTTTTTTTTTTAAAGAAAACAGACAAGGAGTTGAGGGCAAGTATTGAATGTTTCACAAGCACTGAGTTCAGTCCTAGGAGGAGAAAGTTCAGCCCAGGTCCAGGGAGGTCAGTCACCAATCCAGGGAAGGGTTCTGGACCTTTGATTAACTAACTCATCATGCAGAAATTCCAAAGGAAAAAAGTCAGCAACTCAGATGCCAACCCAGTGTGTCAGCTGTGCCATGATGCTGATCCGTGTCAGCCACTCAGTGCAGAAGCGAAGCCATAGATTTCCCAAAGAGTTGGAGAGCAGATTCCTCCCCTGTGGTTTACTGGGGCCCAGACACCTCAGCCGTATCAGCGTCTTCAGAGTTGAGCCTGTGAGTCCCTCTGGCTCGCTCAGTACACGGTGGATGGAGCTTCCCAGTCCAGCTGAGACCCCTCCCAGACAGCACTTCCCTACCGGCCGCCTTCCGCAGAGACAGCTCCTGAGATAACGCGGGGAGAGGAACCGGCCATCCATCCCTCCTAGGTTGTATCTGCCTGACACGCAAACCCACTAACGGAGAGAAAAATTCGGTCAGATCAGCTTCATGTTGGCACAGAAGTAGATTCGTTTTCCTGAAGGCCTGAGAGGACCCGTGGGTGTTTGTCCCTTTACACCCACACTCTCTCTGCTCGGCCCACCTCTGGCTTTCATGTAAATGGAAATCGTTGTTACCCGGTGATGCCCCGTGCTGAGCGACCGCATGAGGAAAATGCAGCCAGGACACGCTGATCTCACAGCAGCCGGCCTCACTCTGGCTCTTCCTTTCCTGCTCTCCTCATCTCACTTCTCTCTCCTCTCTCTCTCTTTGGATTGATAAGCCAGGCAAATTCCTAAATTAGTTCAAGAATCATTTCCTAGAGACCAGCAGTTAGTGTAATGGCTGTGTCGCTGGACTCCCACGTAGTCGACCGCGGTTCGAGTCCCAGACCTGGTGGCTTAAACTCACGCCAGGCACATGTGCGTGCGTGCCCAAGATCCCGAGAGGAGAATGGAGGAGAAGGGATTGCAGCATGGCCATCCCCTCTTGGGGGGTGATTTCTTGCTTTCTATCTCTCTGTTTCTCTCTGTCTTTCTGGCAAGCACACGCGCCCAGTAAGGAAAAAAAAAAAAGAAAAAGAAAAAAAAGAATCATTTCCTTTCTCCGGCTCCTGAATCTATCCCAGGTGTTCTCTCCTTCTGTTCCTACCTCTTCTCTAGAAGTTTGTTTTCCCTTGGGACCAGCAGTTAGTGTAATGGCTATGTCTCTGGACTCCCACATAGTCGACCGGGGTTTGTGTCCCTGACCCGGTGGCTTAAACTCACACCAGGCACATATGTGTGCGTGCCCAAGATTCTGAGAGGAGAATGGAGGAGAAGGGATTACGGTGTGGCCATCCCTCCTGGGGGGTGATTTCTCTCTTTCTGTCTCTCTTTGTCTTTCTGGAGAGCACCCGTGCCTTATAGCAAAAAACCTCTCCAAAAAAAAGAAAAAAGAGAAGTTTGTTTTCCCACCCAATTATCCGTTTACTTCCCACAGTAGATGATGAGCTCCCAAAAGTTGAATAATCACAACCATGGATAACATTTAGGGCTTTTTTTTTTTTCTTTTTAAAGGTTTTTGCTATAGGACACATGTGCTCACCTGAGACAGATTAAGAGAGACAGAGAGAGGGAAAGTGAGAAATCACCCCGTGGGGCGACGGTCACCATACAGTCCCTTTTCTCCTCCATTCTCCCCCTGGGATTTGGGGCACGCATGTACATGTTGTGCCCAGCATGATTTTTAAGTCATCAGGTCTGGGACTCAAGCCATAGTCAGCTATGCGGGAGCCCCATGCCTCAACCACCATACCACCTGGTCCAAGGACTCTTATTTTTTTTTTTTTTAAGTTCACTGATTTGTTCTTCCATGAAAGAGAGACAAAGACAGAGAGAGGAGTACTCCCAACAGGGCCCTCATCTTATAATATACCTCATTCTTCGCCAGCCCAGATCACAGGCACATGTGTGTACTCTCCATGTGTTCAGGGAGCTCCTAGGACTTGAACTCAGTACCTTTCCCATGTTCATCCAATGCACCATCACCTGGCCCAACATATGGTACTTTCTTTCTTTTTTTTTAAGAGGTTTTTGCCTTCGGGCCCATGCACTTGCTGGAGAGAAAGAGAGAAAAAGAGACAGAGATAGAAAGAGAGAAAATGAGAAATCATCCCTCTAGTGGATAGCCACACCACAATCCCTTCTCCATTCTACTCCCAGGATTTTGGGCACACATACACGCATGCACATACCAACATATGGTACTTTCTTTCTTTTTTTTTAAGAGGTTTTTGCCTTCGGGCCCATGCACTTGCTGGAGAGAAAGAGAGAAAAAGAGACAGAGATAGAAAGAGAGAAAATGAGAAATCATCCCTCTAGTGGATAGCCACACCACAATCCCTTCTCCATTCTACTCCCAGGATTTTGGGCACACATACACGCATGCACATAGGCCTGGCATGATTTTGAAGCCACCAGGTCCAAGACTCAAACTACAGTCAGCCATGTGGGACCCACCCCCCCCGCCACTCCAGCTGCTGGCCCTGTCGACATACAGCGCTAACCACTGGGATAAACACTTACTATTTCTTAAATTTATTATAATAATATATATATTATTATATAATATATTATTATTCAGGTTCTTTCTATGATTATACATGCATTATGCTTAAAATCCCTATATAATCTTTCCTAAGAGTCTACAGGTAGTTTCTATTAGTATCCCCACTATACGGAGGCATACACAGAGATTCAGAGACAGTCATTCCTTCGCCCAAGGTCGCCTCTAGAGGGTGGAAAGCGTGGACAGCAGAGCACGAGCACTGCTCATGACACGTTGCCGGTAGCAGCTGAGACGCAGGCTCCATCATCCTGACAGTCCCAGGGCCAAGCAGCCTGGATGTATTGATCAAACACTGGTGTGACACACTGAGCAAAATGAGAAAAAGACCACCTGGATGAGGAAGAAGAAAAACTTCAGGAAACTTCATTCTCAATGAAGTTACATCCACCCTTCCCTGCCGCCATCTTCTTACTGGTTGCATAGCAGCCTGTAGAACTCTCAGCACACACCGTGTCATCCCGTCTTTACTTACTCATGTACCGAATCAGTGCCTCCCCCACTTGACCGTGAAGTCCACGCGCCCACAGCATCTCTGGTGCTTGGCATGGTGTTGCTCACTCAATAAAAAGTGAAGGATGAATGAATGAAATGCATCCGCTTCTCTCTAGATGCAGCTCCTCTCCTCTATGTTTTTTAAATAATTACTGCTAAAAGTTCTCTTCATTGTTCCGGCTCCACGCTTTCACCCACTAAATGTGATCACTGTTGTCTTTGTTTTTTCCCATTGCGTCTCCCTCCTGCAGGGTGATTAAATGAGCATGTGCTGTGGGTGGGTGCCACAACTGAGGAATTAACTTCGATTCGTCTTCTCAGGAGGGGGATCTCCAGGGAAGAGTGAGCCTCCTACAAACTTTCTCCTCCCCCAAGGACCTTGATTTGACTAGAGGTCTAGTTTGATCTGACTTTAAAAATAATAAGTGGGCTGGTAGGTGGCATGGTGGTGAAGGGTGCTGCACTCCCAACCTGGTGGCTAGCTTTCTCACTTTCCCTCTCTCTCTTACTCTCTCCTTTGTTCCTCTCTGGTCAAATTTAAAATAAATGAAGTTTAAAAAGTAATAATTTGGGGGACCAGCAGTTAGCATAATGGCTATGTCGCTGGACTCCCACGTAGTTGAGCACGGTTCGAGTCCCGGACCCGGTGGCTTAAACTCATGCCAGCCGCGTGTGCATACGTGCCCAAGATCCCAAGAGGAGAATGGAGGAGAAGGGATTGCTGCATGGTCACCCCCCCCCGGCCAGCACCTGGGGGAGTTCTCCGTTT
>NW_006208977.1:722825-735649 GCF_000334495.1 Tupaia belangeri chinensis | reverse complement strand
TTGGCTCCCACGTGGTTCAAGTCCCCGACCTGACAGCTTGCTTTCTCACTTTCTCTCTCTCTCTCTCTCTCTCTCTGTCTCTGTTCTTCTCTGGTCAAATTAAAATAAGTAAATAAATTAAATTAAACTAAATTAAATTAAATGATTCTTTAAAAAAAAAAAAAGAATAATAATAAATAGCCATGACCCTTATTTGTCCTCAAGTACCTTGATGCAATTACCTTGTACAATGTTCTCTTCTTTCCCGCCACCACACTGTCTCTCACCCTCGCTGCACATGAAAACTGTGTATAACCTCCTTCCCATAAATCAGAGGATTTCAGATAGGAGGAACATTTGATGGCCAGTCAATACACATCTCTTACCTTCTCTGAGAAGGGACAAGCCCCAGAGCTATGAAGTGACTTTCGTGAGGACAACGCAGCAGGTAGAACGCAGGCTCCTGTCTCCACCCCAAGTTGCCTTCACTGCGTTTTACTCTTGGGCTCACGCTCATCTCTTAAGGCCACCTGGTATCTTGTCTTTTCCCTATGTTACTAAGCAGAACTGGGCTTGTTTGAGAATATAGGAAATTGCACATTTTAAAAACACGAGAGTGACTGAACTGTGCAAGCAAAAAGATTCTATGTCCTATGAACCTGTTTCTAGTCATTCCTGACCATTCCTTGTCATCGGCTCACATTTGGTGGCCACTCCCACCCCCTTGTGGAGACAGACTGGTACTGCACACACAGAGTGAAAAAAAATCCCAGCAAACAGGTACCTTTTTTGACAAACGGATTTTGATACACTTTTGTTTTATTGTTAGAGGTTTCATATTCTCACCAGAGAGACAGAGAGAGAGAGAGAGAGAGTTCTCCCATTAGGGTGTGGTCATGTTGCAATCCCTTTACCTCCATTTCTCCATCTGGTCAAGACTTGGGACACCCACGCACAAGCTTCCGGGGCCAGGAGTGGAACCATGGTGTGCGGGATTCATGTAACCAACCATTGTGCAACAGGACCAGCCTATAACTTGTATTCTTCTACATCAGCAAACAGAGACACGTGGGCTTGACCTGAGCAGTACCCTCAAAAATGTGGAGGAGTGGGAGGGTCTTCCGGAAAGGCAACTGAGAACAGTCCCAAGGACGTGCTCACTGTGAACTAGCGCCGTCTGGGATCTACTTTGGGATGGTTTGTAAACCTCCACGTGTCTCCAATCTGCACGTCTGACGTACCGTCAGACCCTATGACCCTCATACACGAGTCGCCATCTCCCCAAGCCAGATTCCTATAGCACCACCAGCATTCCTGGTTCCCAGTTAAATGAAAAGATCAAAAACAAAACAAAAAAACGGTCCAGAGCCCCAGCTGACTGACGGCTCGGGAGGCGCACAGGCCCGCGTGATTGCCTGCAATGCTCTCACACCACCTAGAAGTGCAGGAAATTCTATCTACAGGGGTCACAGAAACACAGAAAGTGAAAGTGCCCCTTACACAAATAGTCTCATTCTCTGTCTTTTTATTTATTTTTTAGAGGTTTTTGCCTTAGGGTATGTGTGCTGGGGTGGGGGGGTAGTCAGTGAGAAGGAAAGTAAGAAATCAACACCACCACCACCACCACCACCACCCCAGCCACGCTGCAATCTCTTCTCCATTTTCCATTTTCCTCCTGGGTTCCTGGGTGTGTGCACACAAACACACACACACACACACACACACACACACGACATGATTTTCTAGCCAACCAGGTCCAGGACTTGAACCACAGTCAGCCATGTGAGAGTCCAACAATGTAACTGCTACACCATCTGCTGGTCCCTATTCCCACTCTCTTTACAGGTCGTGAACTTATAATCATGAAAGGTGAATAGCAAGTCAGAGGCAGCTCACCGGCAAACAGATGTGCAAGTCTCCCTCAGTCTGTACCAGTCCGTCTGCATATACTGACATGCACAACTGTTCCTGTTCTAGTCAGGAATGGCCAGTTGTTGTACCATCACTTATCAGTGAGGATGTTTTCTTCCAAAAGTATTAAAAGTGGCTTAAAAAAAAAAAAAAGTTGACTTAACCTTGCATCTCATGGTCACTGATGCCAGGATCCACACACCAGAACCACAAGGAGAGAGCCTGACTTGGAGCATGTAAACACAACGCTTATACAAGATGCTCATCCGCAGCCTCATAGGTAGAATGCTAGGAACAACTCAGAATTAATTGCCGTTTCCTGTCGGTTTCACTAAGATTTTACCTTGGGTAAGGCACTTAACTTCCCTGAACCTCAACTGCTTCTTTTAAATGCAGCTAGTGATACTAGTGATATCTACCTTATGAGATAGCCCCTGCTCAGTTGCACATAGTATGTGTGCATTGAAAGATACGGTTGTGGGTATGCAGGTTATGGGATATGCTGGTGACATGGTGGTTAAGGTGGCTGGATCCCATATTGCCAATGGTGTGATTCAAGTCCGAGACCCAATTATTTAAAAACATGCTGGGTGTGGGGGGGCATGCCTGCCCCAGATTCTGAGAGGAGAGTGGAGGAGAAGAGATTGCGCATGACTGTCTCTCTCTCTCTCTCTCTCTTTCTGTGTGTGTGTGTGTGTGTGTGTGTGTGTGTCTCCCTGGTGAGCACACATACACCCTATGGGAATTGTTTTAATCTATATTTATCTATCACTTATCTATCTAAATACAGCTCAAGAGCTTTCAGCGACTATCTCCTGGGTTCACGATTTCCCAGCTATTCCTGTGCTAAGGCATCTGCCTCCCTCCAGGTTCCATGAGACACTCATCAAGACTCTCAGTCCCTCGCTGAGCAGTTTCTCCTGTGAGGAAGAAATAAGGGTTTCAAATTCACCTGGACACAAAAAGGAGCAGGCCAGCACCCCAGGGAATCACTTAATTGGCAGCCCAGTCCCCACGCCCCACCCCCAGGACTGCAGCCCATCTGCTCCTGCATCTTTCTGAAGCTGCTTCCAAAGGTCCTGTACTACTTAAAAAATGCCTCTATCCAGAACGCCTACTTTAGAACATAAATGATCTGTATCCCCTCTATGACAGGGCCCCCTAGTTTTTTGGTGGATGAATTATGTGATATATTATAGTTATATATCATTGCCTAATATACACTTATATAATTTTATGTATCCATATTAATAGTAAACAATTATATGCATACACACCCATATATACATTTGTAAAACATCCAGGGGGACTTCAGAAAGTCCTTCGAAAAGTGGAATTAGAGTACATTTATTTTGGTGGTGCAAAAAGTTTTGAAATCAATACATAAGTTTTTCAGAATACACTTTCCATGAACTTTTTTAAAGACCCGGTGTGTGTGTGTGTGTGTGTGTGTGTGTGTGTGTCTATACAGAATAATGAGCAAGGAACAAGCAGCCTGTAAAGAAGAAAGACCAGGTCTGGGACCAGCAGTTGGCAAAATGGCTATGTCACTGGACTCCCATGTAGTCAACCTCAGTTCGAGTCCCAGACCCAGTGGCTTAAACTCACGCCGGGCACGTGTGCGTGCATGCCCAAGATCCCGAGAGGAGAATGGAGGAGAAGGGATTGCGGCGTGGCCATCCCCTCGGGGGGCAATTTCTCACTTTCTGTCTCTCTCTGTCTTTCTGGTGAGTATATGCTCCCTATAGCAAAAACCTCCAAAAAAAAGAATAAAGAAGATGGGGCCTAATAATCATATGAAGATGATCCATCTCATCCATAATTACAGAAATGAAACTACAATCATGTACAATTTTCAGTATTCAGATTGGCATTCTAAATTTTGCTAGTATCTCATACCGATTAGTGAAGTGAATAAAGAAATATTGTCATACAGATATGGTAAGGTATAAATTTGTGCATTCTTTTTTTTTTTTTTTTTTTTTTTTTGAAGAGGTTTTTGGTACAGGGCATGTGTGCTGACCAGAAAGACAGAGAAACAGAGAGAAAGAAAGCAAGAAATCACTCCCCAGTGGGGAAGTTCATGCCACAATCCCTCCTCCTCCATTCTCCTCTCGGGATCTTGGTACTCATCCACACGCACCCAGCGTGAGTTTAAGCCACTGGGTCCAGGACTCAAACCACAGTCAACTACATGGGAGTCCAGCGACATGGCCATTACGCCAACTGCTGGTTCCAATTTGCGCAGCTTCTTAGAGGGAAATATGACCACACCAACCAAAATTTAAAATGTACATACCTTTTAATCCAGAGTCCTCCTGCAAAATTATCTGTTAACAATATATTTTGTTTAAATATCATCAAGTACAAAAAAATACAAAATTCTTCTTGCAAGGATTGTATGTAAGAGCAAAAAAAGGCTAAAGTTGTTTCCTTTTCATAGCTGTTAAAGAGGAACTTCATAAAATTTTTAAAATTTCATAAAAATCAAATTGTAAGAGTGTCTTCTGCTGGAAAACTTGTAACTTGACGCACACATTGCTCTCAAAACTAATGCTTTGAATTTTAAAATTAGCTATATCGATGAGGTAATAGCATTTTAATTCCCATAGAAATGAAAACTGCACTCAAAATTCTGTGGAAACAAAGATGATCTCACCACTGCCCTCCAAGAATTACAAACTCTTTGGTCATGATGTAACCAAGCCATAAGAGAACTACAGTGACCTTATATTATACTTAGTCTTGGGAGTCCATTGTAATAGATTAATTCTTAGGCCTAATGCTTAATTAATGAAAGCTAAGGATAACTTGAGTCTTTGCTAATACCTTGCTATAGAGATAGGAAGGGGAAAGATGCCACCAGCCCCCTCCCACATGACCTGTGGAGATTTTATCAGCTTAAGCTTGCAAAGTCATACCTAGACCTCTGTCCCGATTCCCAGCCCCCACAGGACCACTGTCTATAACAATGATCAGGCCTCCTATTTTTAATTTGCCCTAAAACAATGAATAACTTGCCCTTTGCATCTAGATGCACATTCACACTGGCCCCTTCCTCCATATAACTTTTCTGTCTCACCCAGTACAGTAGAGACTGTTATGAGTGTAATAAGACACAGTGGGAGGATTGTGGGTTTTTTTGTTTTCAAATTTTCATTTTATTTTGGTGTGGTTGCATGAGGAAAATAGGGTTAATGAGGTGGAGGTGGAGTAGATTAGTCGTGTGTAGAAATTGAGGTTGAGTAGAGCTATTATAGCTATGAGTGTTGGTATGATAGTACTATTGCTTTTTGTTATTTCTTGAATGATAATTCATGTGGGTAGAAATCCGGTTAGTAGGGATAATCTTCCAGTGACAGGAGTAAAATATTCAGTATTGTTTTCAGGGATGATATTTTGTTTCATGATTGAGTAAGGGAGAGAGTGGTGGTGTTGATCTCTCTGATTGAATTCCTTTCCTTGTTCACCAAATCCAGTCTCTCACACTGGTTTTTGTTGACAGTGGCAGAGATCTGACTTCCGGTGCTCTAGTCTATGGCACCCCTGTCCATTCTGCATCAATAGACGACCTCTCTCCCCTCCCAGAACCCTAGCACTTTCATTGAGCCAGGAGCAAGGAGCCTGTAGGAAAGAAGAAAGACAGGGCCCAATAATCATATTAAGATAATCCATCTCATTCGTAATTACAGAAATGAAACTACCACCATGTACAGTTTTCAGTATTCAGACTGGCATTTTAAATTTTGCTAATATCCCATACTGATTAATAAAGTGAATTAATCACTAGCACTTCCATTTCATAGGCCCTCTCATTTGTTCTTGCTATTTTCTCCATTCAAGTGCCCCCGTTAAGATCCTTAGCTAACTGAAATTCTACCCTTTTTTTTTTTTTTTTTTTTATGGAGAGGCTTTTACTATAGGGAACATGTGCTCTCCAGAAAGACAGAGAGAGACAGAAAGCAAGAAATCATCCCCCAGGGAGGATGGTAATACAGTAATCCCTTCTCCTCCATTCTCCTCTCAGGATCCTGGGCACGTACGCATATGCGCCTGGTATGAGCTTAAGCCACTGGGTCCGGGGCTCGAACCATAGTCGACTGCGTGGGAGTCCAGCAACATAGCCATTATGCCAACTACTGTTCCTTCTAAGCTCTTTTTCAAAGAGCAGCTCATATGCCACCTCTTTCATGAAGGTCTTCAAGTCTTCACAGTACTCACCAGGCAGTTTTCTTATGGAAACCATCCAATTCTTCCTTGGACTTCAGTTAATTGACGGTAGTTGATAGCACTGTCCATATCAGTGTATAATTTCTCATAGTTTCCAGCACAGCTCTACAAAGTGGACACTGAATAAATAAAAAAAATCACTCTACTCTTCCCTGAACTGAGAAAAAGAGGAAAAGCAGTAAGGATGAGGAGATTGGTGAAAGAGGATTAGAGGCAGAAGCAGGATCAGATACGTAATAAATGTATCTAGTGTTGATCTAGCAAATCTAGTAAATCACCCCTTCTAAGGGAGGAATGGAAGCCCTGATTAGTAGCATTGGCCAATTTCCTTTGTGTAAATATTTCCATCATAATTTATTTCAAATAACCGACATGAAGTCACAGAACTCAAAGTTGGGAAGAGATGAACACAATCAGCACTCCTGAGCCAAGCAGAGGCAGGACAACGATATTTTGGTCCCCAGACTGAAAGTTACACCAGTCGTATGTACAGTGCAACACATTCTACATACTGATGAATTTCAACTTTCAAATCAAATCATGAGGTAACATTGTTCATATACATTTTACATCTTATTTTGGAGGGTTCAAGGTATGCTACCCCAAAATATGGTGCCTTGACATATTAAATATTTTAAAATGAAGGAATTTGATAAAAATAGCAGAAGCAGGAAGGTCTACCTGATCCCCCTCCATCCCCTTGAAGCAGGTCATAAAACCTAAGAAGAGTTTTTTACCTTCCCCAGTAGGTTATAAGACCCTCAGGTAAGAAGTAACCTCGTTATACCCAAAGGAAAGAGGCATCAAGAAGGAACGCAGGATTGAATCCATAGCATAAAGATGATGCACTGCTTGAGCGATGCTGGATCCATATGGAAGCTTGCAGGTTCAAATCCTCGGACTACCTATACACACCAGGCAGGCATGCTCATGATTCTGTGAGATCCGGTTGAGGGTGCTTGTTTCTCTCTGCTTTTTCTTTCTCATTAAGTAAGCAGATAAACTCAAAAGGGAATGGGGTAGATGGACACAGAGAAATCAACAAACAGGCCTTGCTAAGTTTCTCCCAGTTATTGCATTTAGCTCATACCCACTTTGTCCACAACCTTCCACTCTTCATTGAATCTACTGTAAAAAAGCATTCTCAGTCCAGCTGTAGTCACACGGGCTGGTAGGTGCCACTGCTCCGCAGACAGATGCCGCATGGGGAGCCCAGATTCAGTTTGGCCTAAAACCTGGGCAAAGTGTTACCTGTAGTCCTAGCTTGCTCAGAAAGCTGAAGAGGGAACCAGCAGTTAGCGTAATGGCTATGTCGCTGGACTCCCACATAGTTGACTGTGGTTCACGTCCCAGACCCGGTGGCTTAAAACTCATGCCGGGCACGTGTGCGTGCATGCCCAAGATCCTGAGAGGAGAATGGAGGAGAAGGGATTGCGGCGTGACCATCCCCCCTGGGGGGTGATTTCTCGCTTTCTGTCTCTATGTCTCTGTCTGTCTGTCTGGCGAGCGCACATGCCCTGTAGTGAAAAAAAAAGAAGAAGGCTGAAGAAAGAGAATTGTGACTCAAGGTCAGTGTGGACAACATAGTGAGACTCTGAAAGAGCCAGGCATGGTGACATACACTGTGGTTCCAACTGAGAGGTTTAGGCAGGAGAAGATTGAAATATAGGGGGAACATGTCTTCAACAAAAAGGCATGGGGCCAACAGGTGGGGTGGTGGGTAAGGTGCTGGACTCCCACATGGTCGACCACAGTTGAGTCCTAGATCCTGTGGCTTGAAACATGATGAGAACATGTGTGTGCATGCCTCAAATCCCAGGGGAATGGAGGAGAAGGGATTGCCCTGTGGCCATTTCCCGGGGGATGATTTCTCACTTTCCCTCTCACAGTCTCTGTCTCTTCCTCAAGCACACACAGCCTATGGTAAAAACCTTAAAAAAAAAAAAAAAAAAGGCAGGAAGGCGGCCATGGCCTGACAATTAAGGGAACTAAATCCAACATGGCCAACTGTGCAGTCAGAGCCCCAGACCCAACTACTTGAGAGACACACTGAGCGCATGTGTGTGCCTGCCCCAAATCCTAGAAGGAGAGAAATGGTGGTAACATGACCATGCTCTGCAGGGAGTTCTCTCTCTCTGTCTCTCCTCTCTCTCTCTTCAATCAATACATGTACTATCTAGGAAATTAAAAAAAAGAAAAATCTCTTATATGTAATATTGAGTCTTCACTTCTTTATAAAGGCTCTAGTGTTATGTAAAGCATATTAAATAAATTCGTGTGCTTTTCTCTTTTGTTAATCTGACTTTCGTTATAGGTTCCTCAACTATGAACTAGGAGGATAGAAGAATGAGATGTTTTCCTGCTACACTGTATAATTTAAACAATTGTATTTTTATCTGATTTTTTCCTTCACTCAGTGAACAACTTCTCATTTCTAGAACTACGAGGGGGGGTGGGGGGCGGGGGGGAGAGAAAGAATAGACAAAAACTAAAACCTAGTATTTATTAATTTATTAATGTAATACTGCTATTAAATAAAAATTTTAGCAGGGCACTTTTTGGAAAAACTCCTAGATCGCAACAGAACAGTTTAAAATGGAGTCACTTATGCTAAAATGTCACACCATTCAACTGGAACTTTAAGGAAGCTGATAGAACCCAAAATAGATCAGTTCTTCCTGAAAGTAGGAGATGCCAGTCTACCCACATTGGAGCTATAAGGAAATAAAACTTATGCTTATTTTATGTTTTTTTTTTTTTTTTTTTTTTTTTTGAGAACTAACCCTCAAAAATTTTTTTTTTTTTAGGAATATGCACCTAAAATAGCTCAAGACTAGCTCTAGACTCATTGGACTTTGTTATGAACTCCAAATACAGTCCTCCTTCACCTTCCAGACCTGCTATCTCTATGCTTCACTTTATAGTTAAGCAGTGATTTCAGGTGATTATGAGGTCATTCTGCTCATCTCATCACAGAGTTGAGCCAATTGCTGCTGTACGAGACTCTTTGCTTTTCCCCTCTGCCATGTGTGACTTCGTTGCTGGACAAATGTATGAGACAGGCCTGACCCCTCATCATCCAGTAAGCCAATTTCTAACACAATGAGAATTTGTTTTAGAGGAAGGCTCTATTACAAGAGGTATTAATCAAGAGAGTGGTAGAGTCCAAGGCTCTCAAAGTACTGTCTCCATGAGTGAGAGGCAATCAGGGCTTTGAAACACAGGTCTGGAATGTGACAATGTGAGGATCTGGGGATAGGAAACCAGAAGCTTTTCAGAACAGTTTCTATGATGTCATCTTTGATGGCTGTGCTGTTTTACTGGTTTGGAGCAATTTTAAGAGTTGAGTGAAATGTTATTACCAGGTCTGTTCTGGGTAAAGAACTCAAAACAAGAACTCTTAGGATACCTTGATCTCTTCACTCTTTATATGCTACTGTGACTACGTCTCGCCAAAGTAAGGCTATGACAATGTGGTCACTGATAATCATAGTGTGTGGAGAGTATCGATTAGTCAGGGAAAGAGAAAGAGCATGAGCACATCTTATCCTGTAAAGTAAATTACCTTGGGGCCAGCAGGTGGTATGGTGGTTAAGGTGGTTGAATCCCACATGGCCAACTGTGTGGTTGAAGTCCTGGACTCACCAGTATTAAAAACACCCTGGGCACAAGTGCATGCTTGCCCAAAATCCCCCAAGGAGAATGGAGAAGGGATTGTGACATGGCCATTCTCCCTTGGGGATGCTTTTTTACTGACCTTCTCTCTTTTTGTATCTCTTTGACAATGCACACACTCTCTATCAAAAAAAAAAATTTTGAGGGAACCAGCAGTTAGCGTAATGGCTATGTCACTGGACTCCCACGTAGTCGACCGCGGTTCGCGTCCCGGACCCGGTGGCTCAAAACTCACGCCGGGCACGTGTGCGTGCATGCCCAAGATCCCGAGAGGAGAATAGAGGAGAAGGGATTGTGGCATGACCATCCCCCTGGGGGGTGATTTCTCGCTTTCTGTCTCTGTCTCTCTCTGTCTGGTGAGCGCACGCACCCTATAGCGAAAACCTCTCCAAAAAAATTTTTTTTTGAGAGAGAGAGAGAGATTTTTGCTACAGGGCACACGTACTTGCCAGAGAGACAGACAGAAAGCAAGAAATCATCCACATCCACACACACACGCACACACACACACACACCACAGCAGATGGCCACACCACAATCCCTTCTCCTCTCCCATGATTTTAGGCACATATGCACATGCTCCTGGCATAAGTTTTAAGCCAGACTCAAACCATTTTTGACCACATGGGAGTCTAGTGCCCTGACCACTCCACCACTTGCTGGCCCCTATAGGAAAAAAATTTTAATAAATAAATATATATATATATATATATATGCCCTAGGACTCTTGGATGTGTTTCTTTTTTATTAATCTGGTAATGTTAATTTAAGACTAAAGAAAGAAAACTGACATTTTACTTATCAAGAGCCAGTATCAATTTTTGTCTATAAGATTTTGGCACACATTATGTGGGACAACTTGGATTTTGTGATGTCCAGACAGTTATTCTAACACTAACTCAAATAAAATCTTTGCTTCTCTTACTTTGTCTCCTGTCTTATATTTGAAGGTTGACACCAGGGAGCTATGTATATATAAAACTGTGCTTTTCTTTTCCTTCCACTTCTTCTGGGTTTGAGGTGGTTGGTGTGGGAAGCCAAAGCATGCGACCCCAAAATATACTTCTTTGGCATGTTCCTGAGCTAACTACTCAAAGGTTCTGCAGATACAAGAATTAACTTGATAACCTTTATGAAAGACACTAATATCTGTTTGCACCAGAGAAGTCAGTGCAGGTAGAAGGACCTTTCCTGGTGCTTCCCTCTTGCTTTTCTTGAAACAGAAGATAAATTAGAGGCGTGAGACCTGACTCAGAAAAAAATAGAGGATTGTTTGCATTTCCCTCCCCTCTCCTTCAGCTTAACTCCAAGCCTCCTGTGTCCTGTAGGGTATAAAGTCTTCACTCTGGCATTTCCTGGAGCATACTACAGCGCACATTGCATGTATTATGTAAATCTTTATGCCTTTTCTTTTATTTTTCTCTTTGTAGAGAGAGATTTTTGCTATAGGGCATGTGCGCTCACCAAAAAGACAGAGAGAGAAATTAAGAAATCACCCCCAGGGGAGATGATCATGCTGCAATACTTTCTCCTCCATTCTCCTCTTGGTATTTTGGTCACACATACATATGTGCCTGGCATGAGATTCAAGTCCCCAGGTCTGGGACTCAAACTGCAGTTGGCCACGTGGGAGTCCAGTGTCTTTACCACCATACCACCTGCTCGTCCCTATGCCTTTTCTTTTAGTGACGTGCCTGTTTATTGGTGATTTTTCGGTTGCCTGTCCATTGGAGAGCAAATTGGAGATGAAGGTGGAAGGCAAATATACTTCTGGTGGGCTTTGTGAAAGAAAAGCAGCCCAGAGCAGTCTGTAAAATAAATGGACGTGCTTTTATATCTTAAAGTATTCAGTAAAGTATAACCCTGACAGGTTGGTTATACCCCAACTCACCAGTGTGAGGGTATCTCAGGTTCTTGACTCCATTGCAGAAAAGAATTCAAACACAAGTCAGTGAGACAAAGAAAGCATATTAAACATAGATAAGAATACACTCCAGGATCAGCAGATGGCATGGAGGTTACGGCACTGGGTCCCACATGGCCCACTGCGTAGCTTGAGTCCTTGACACAGAGGCTTGAAAATCACACCTGGCACATGTGTGTGCTCAAAATCCCATGGAGACTAGAGAAGGGATTGCATGTGGCCTTGCCCCCAGGGAGTGATTTCTCTCTCTCTCTCTCTCTCTCTCATGAGCACATAACACTGTATAGCAAAACTATAGCAAAAAGATGGAATATAGGTATGTGTGTATGTGTGTGTGTATACACATATATACATATATATGTCTGTCTGTGTGTGTGTATATATGTGTGTGTGCACGGTAGAGTGCTCTGTAAGTGGAAACAGCCCTGGGCACCTTTGGAGATGTCACTTTGTGGGGGATTTACATGCATATTCATCAAAGGGTAGGATTTTTAAGGTTTAGGTGTGGTCTCAAGGATCCCAGTAATTTGCTCATCAATGCACATGGCTCTCTAGCTGAACATGCTTGAACACAGGACACATGTATCACTACGCATCCTCAAGGATGTGTTTCCTAACATGCTGAGGAAGCAGAGAAGTACTACAGGTCATCTGTGGTACTAGCGGGCACGCGTGACCCTCCATGACCATGAAGCTACTACGGGTTGTGGTGGATGGGATCCTTATAGTTTCTTTCTCCCTGTGAAGTTTTGACATTGGGGTTGACCTGGTTCCCACTGCCCTCCCATTTCTTATCCCCTGCCACACCCACACCACACCCATCAGGGTTATTGTTCCAAAAGGCATGTTCTCAATGTTCGCTCTTATATCAATAGAGTGTGGTGCTACAGAAAAGATTCCATTACTAGTTTTTTGCAGTATAACCCCATTCTTTCTTCTTCGCAGTGCTCTTGAGTTCATGATTAAAGATAAGGTATGGCCAATCAGCTGCCCGCTTGTCAGCGTCTGCTCCAGGGCTTGGGTCTAACTGAATCATGATCAGAGGGCTGCTGGTGAGAAAGAGAAAGAGGATGAGAAAGAGAAGGCCCTCCATCTCTAGAGGACT
>NW_006208977.1:673563-722794 GCF_000334495.1 Tupaia belangeri chinensis | reverse complement strand
AAGAGTGAGACAAAGAGATAGCATAGAAGTGGACACAGGCAACTTGAGCCTAGGTAGCCCAAGCAACTTGTGCCGGACTTGAGCCGCTGCTTGAGCCACCCTGAGAAACTGGGCATCTTTATTTATAATACAAGGAGACACTACGCATGGATGTTTTACAACACTTCACAGACTCGTTGCTAGGTTATAGACAATAAAAAGCAGTTAACAAATCTATAAGGACTTAGTTATACTGGGCCAGGTGTATCCCTTGGTGATAATCCCATCAAGAGAAAGTCTCATTATCTTCTTTTCTAATGAGAGAAGCCCAGCCATAGGTGTGGGGAAGAAGGCCAAAGAACTTCTCCATAAGGAGTGGACCACCACACCCAGAGAAGGCTAAAGAAACTTTCAGATCCAGAGCCGGGATTGGACTCTGCTAATTGGGGTCAAGATGTTTCTTGAAGTCCATCAGATGTGTCTGTTGGCACTCCCCTAGCAATTTCTCCCCTTGCTCTGTCTGCAGCCAAGGTCAAGGAAAGGACAAGTTACAGGGTTCTGCCAAAGCCCAAAAGGACAGGTGGTGTTTGCTCAGAGCATGTCCCCACACCTCAGGTTCTCTCTCTAAACGTGTCCCCACACCTGCTGTCTTATAAAGGTACTAGTGTAATAGGTAGTACTGTCATAGGATGGGGGTGTCGAGTTGCATTGTGTAAAATCCCTGGTTCTTTGGGTCCAGATCACTAAAATTAGAGCCCTGTCCCTAGGCGCAAAATAAACCACAACCACAATAAAAGTAGGTAAAAAGGGAATTCAACAGGAAAAAAAAAAAGATTTTAGAAAGGTACAACCTTTTGGGCGAGTAGTCTGCTAGGTATCAACTGCGTTTGGAACTGGTTAGATGTTATTTTTATTACCAGAGGTGATAATGAATATTTAATAGTGGGACGTCTGTCATACTACCTATGTTCTTTGAATTCTGGACTTTTTCCTGGTGAAGAATTCAAGGAATTCGATTACCTAACTGCGCATGCCTAACGTGAGCCATGAGGACAGGAGCATCCTTATTAGGATGAACTGCCCAGTTAGGTTATTGCCCCAGTGGGAACCAGGATGTCTGTCTGGGTCTTTCTGTATGCACGAGGAATGATAAGAGGGAAATGTACAATCATCGTATGAGTCTTCCTCAGGTACCAAGGGAGAAAAATGGTATTTGCCTCACCTTCCTGGCACCAGGAGCTAGGTGGGAAGGAGACATTTTCATAGAGGGTCTGATAAATTGTGATTGATGTGACATGTGTCCTTCTGCTATTCTCTTAGGGCCACCTGCCTACCACAGTACTAGGTACGACCTCTTAACAACTCTTTTGCCCTTTCTCTCTGTTGTACAAACAACAGTCTCAGTCACTATTTTGATGAGCACATGTCTGGGAAACTAGAAATTTGCTTCTCTGGGCAATTCGTCCTAAACCCTGACTCCAGGAAACCACTTTTATTTCACATATGATACTTCCGTCTCCTTTTCAGGTTGATAGCTTGTAAGGTGATCATTTCTCTGTCAATTCCTTGCTGATTCTGAATTGTGTGTCTAATGTAGCTAGAGATGAAACAGGGGAGGAAATGCTGTAGAGCCATTTTGGTTTTTAACTGCAAACTACTTCCTGCTACCCTGCTGGTAGGTAGAAGTTCTTAATCCCATTGAGCTACATGCAGCAGCCATTCCCTTGTGGATGTGCTCATGTTCTTATCTTACTCTTGCTCACCAAATTCTCAAGGAGGCAACAGCAGGATGCCAAGCTCATTCTGTTTGAGCGTTACATACTCTGAATCGATACTGAGTTTTTAGAATGTGCTGGTTTTAGGGCTCCATGTCCAAGGCATCTGATAAGAATGACTGTAATGCCTCAAACTTCTACAAAAATTTTCTGGGAGTATGATCCTGACATTTAGACTCACTTCTTATGACAGGTCCTGGTTATTGGAGTAAACCGATTGAAAACTAAGAGCTTATCAGGCATGTTCCTTAATCTAGCAGCAGAGTTATCAATTTGTGAGCTTTCCACATTTCTGTCTCTGAGGAAGAGAATACAGGAAAAAATGAGGTCAAGCTGGGATTTTCAAGCTAAATTAGCAGCTCTAAAGGAAGACCTATGAATCTCTGCCTTTCAGTTGTGTGGAAAATCTGCCAGGGGCTACTCTTTGTTATTAGATGGGCCTAAACAAGCAAGATAAGAGTGGTTGGGAAAGGGAAGAGGGGGAAAGAAGAAAGAAAAGAAAAATGTGGCTTCCTGGGGTTTTAGGAGGGTCACATCAGCCTTAGGTAATGTTGGCACTGGGAGCAACTAAACCTATGCAAATGAATGCAACTTTTCAGAGGGAATTTGTTAAGTTACTTCATTAGCAGGGGAGGCCAGGGGTGCTCCAGAGCTAATGCAAAGTAGGTCTGAGGGTTTCCTTTTGTTTGCTTCCAGGTCTTCAGGGCCTTGGTAGTCAAGGGGTGAAAAGGCAGACAGAAATGTCCTTGAAAGGGAGCAGAACCTGTAAACTCTCCCAAGCCCTTTAGGCTTCAATATGGGCCTTTGTCTCCTAAGGGCCATTTCTTGGCTCCCTGAGAGTCCAGAGTAGTGAAGGACTTGATCAAGGCCTCCTTAAAAGTGCATTGACATTCATCCTGGCTGAAGCTATCACTACAGCCAGCTTCATAGAGCGAGGATGGGACCAGCCAGGAAGCATAAACATGGGCTTGAATGACCCTTTTGTCCTCCATAGCTTTATTTCGCAGATCACTTTTTTAATCTCTTGGGACACCACTATTTCTCTTTCTTAAATAACTCTAGTCTAAGGGCTAGCAGGTAGCATGGTAGTTTTTAAAGTAGTTTGGTATGAGAAGACCTTGTACTTCTGCTTTAGCTTCTGTAAACTGTGACCTCACTTGGAAACCTGCTTCCTTATTAAGTTGCTAAGTTATAGCCAATCACAGTAGCTAGGCTTCAGTCAATCACAGACATCTGACTTTTCAAACTGTGTTAATGCAGACAAACTTCTAGATGTAACCAACCTAAATTTTTCTCTACCTCATTCCTATGAATCTCGGCCTTTCAGTTGTGTGGAAAATCTGCCAGGGGCTACTCTTTGTTATTAGATGGGCCTAAACAAGCAAGATAAGAGTGGTTGGGAAAGGGAAGAGGGGCTTTCACCCCTTGACTACCAAGGCCCTGAAGACCTGGAAGCAAACAAAAGGAAACCCTCAGACCTACTTTGCATTAGCTCTGGAGCACCCCTGGCCTCCCCTGCTAATGAAGTAACTTAACAAATTCCCTCTGAAAAGTTGCATTCATTTGCATACACTTTTGTAGTTACTTTCCTTTTCCTGCATATGTTTCTTTCCCTTTCCAGAACATAAAAATGGTCAACCATGAGGCTACCCAGAGTCCTTGGGATCCCCAATTCAATTGTGTTTGTTTTGTTTTGTTTTGTTTTGTTTTGTTTTTTTCCATTAAACTTCACTAAATGAAATTGTCTGAAGCTTTTCTTTTAACTTGATTAAGGTGTTGGACTCGCACATGGCCGACCATGGTTTGAGTCCTGAGCTGGCAGCTTGAAAATCATGCCAGGCGTATGTTCGTATGTGCCTAAAATCCTAAGAGGAGCTAGAAGGAGAAGGAGTTGTGGTGTGGCCATCCTCCCTAGGGGATGATTTCTTACTTTCCCTCCCTCTCTCTCTGGCAATTGTGTGCACCCTATGGCAAATATATAAAGAAAAGAAACAAACTCCTTTCTGATGCTGCTATGAGAGTCCTTTTACATGTCCTCATTCCTGATTTTCATCCCTTTCCACTCTTCATCTGGTTGTTATGGGTCTTTAACAATCAGCCAAGGATATTCCTTTCTTGCATCACAACACTGTGAAGCATCCTGAGACAGAAAAGCCCTCTGAGAAATATAGCCAGGTTGTAGAGGAAAACAAGCCTCCAGCCTCTGCCAAGTGCCCATCAAGGACAGAAATCTATTTTCTTCTATCCCAAAATTCTTTCCAAAGGGACTAAAGAGAGTCATGCCTACAAACATTAACATCCTTCTTTGTCCCACTGATAATGAGCTGCTTCCTACATCCTGTCCCAGACCAAGTGTTCTTATGATGCCTCCTAAAAGTCTTCTTTCTGTTAAAGTGAGGCACAGTTACTCCTTTGCTGATTTTCTTCTGGGAACAAAAACTTGTGTTTTTCTTTCTTCTATAAGCTAACCTAAGAATTTCTAAACCCAACTATAACCTATAACGTTCTCCCTATCCCCACTTCCAGATGTCTCATCTTTTGGGGTCAGACCTATGAAAAGACTCTTTACACTCACTTGCGATCTTTTTGTCTCTCAAAACTAAGAAGGAACCATGGTATGTGAGCACCCTGAGAAACACTTTCATCTTTCTCCAGGTCAAGGTCACTCAATCTTGTGCTTGGAATAAACCCCATTAATTATTATTTCTGTAGTGCTTGATTATTTTCATCAACACCATGCAACCCCTAAAGCCCAGAAAGGAGAGACTGCTAGTGATACAGGAGTGCTGCGTGGTGCTGGTTCTTATCTGATGCTCACAAAGAATTAGAGATGCATGCATAGAGAGGAGATAGCAAAGCAGAGTTTATTAAGAACAAATAGAGCTCCCAAGCAGTTAGGGGGCATGAATGGGTTGTTGAAGAGGAGATAGAGGCAAGGAGTTTTTATGTAGCAGTTCAAGCGATGGACTTCCATGCTCTAACAAGAAAGTTGGTGTAATGAGAGGTCTCTCTGATAAGGAAGCGGGATTTAGAAAATAGTTCATGGTAATCTGAGCGATTTATACCCTATTTTTTGGTGAGGTCGGCAGACCATAGCATTTTATTCTTCTTCTTAGAATAGTTTCTAAATAGAAACTGTTGCCCTTAGCTATAGTTACTTTGAGTCCCAATGCAGCCAGCTTTTAGCTGTGAAAACTTAGCCACTCTGACTCCATCTTGGATCTTTACCCTGTCTGTGTGCTCAATATTCCTATCTCCTGCTGTATTAGTAAGGAGTCATAAAATCTTTACAAATGTGTAAAAGGGGTAAGTATTGTATATCAAACCAGACTGTAGAGGAAAAAACACAGACTTCATTAAAAGTAAAAAGACAATGACCTCCTCAAGAGACCCTTACCCTATCTACCTGTAAGTGTGGTCTAACTTACATCTCATAGCAGCTCAAAGTATCATCAAATTGATGATCAGTCATTGCCCAAAAGACATCCACAGGTGATGTCCTTTGGTGATGTCCACTGAGAACCAAAATGATTCTATGTTGTACTTAGTCTTGGAGTTCATCTTAATAGATTTATCCTTAGTAAAATCGGTCTTTAACTTCTATCTTTCACATCCCTTATAATAAACCTGACAGAACTACTAAAAGAAAAACTTTAGACAAGTCTAATTTAGCAGAGCTTAATTTGAGCAGAAATGATTCATGTATCTTACAGACCATAGAATGGCTTCCAAGGAACTCCAAGGCGTCCAATAACTTCTATGAGCAGGAAAAGGAACGTGATGTAAGAAAACAAAAGGGCGGGCAATGGGGTACAGACGCAACAGAATTGTTACAACTTGATGTTTGTGTGCCTCACAAACAGTTTAAAGTGTCGATTGTCTAGACTGCTAGTGATACAGGAGTGCTGCGTGGTGCTGGTTCTTATCTGATGCTCACAAAGAATTAGAGATGCATGCATAGAGAGGAGATAGCAAAGCAGAGTTTATTAAGAACAAATAGAGCTCCCAAGCAGTTAGGGGGCATGAATGGGTTGTTGAAGAGGAGATAGAGGCAAGGAGTTTTTATGTAGCAGTTCAAGCGATGGACTTCCATGCTCTAACAAGAAAGTTGGTGTAATGAGAGGTCTCTCTGATAAGGAAGCGGGATTTAGAAAATAGTTCATGGTAATCTGAGCGATTTATACCCTATTTTTTGGTGAGGTCGGCAGACCATAGCATTTTATTCTTCTTCTTAGAATAGTTTCTAAATAGAAACTGTTGCCCTTAGCTATAGTTACTTTGAGTCCCAATGCAGCCAGCTTTTAGCTGTGAAAACTTAGCCACTCTGACTCCATCTTGGATCTTTACCCTGTCTGTGTGCTCAATATTCCTATCTCCTGCTGTATTAGTAAGGAGTCATAAAATCTTTACAAATGTGTAAAAGGGGTAAGTATTGTATATCAAACCAGACTGTAGAGGAAAAAACACAGACTTCATTAAAAGTAAAAAGACAATGACCTCCTCAAGAGACCCTTACCCTATCTACCTGTAAGTGTGGTCTAACTTACATCTCATAGCAGCTCAAAGTATCATCAAATTGATGATCAGTCATTGCCCAAAAGACATCCACAGGTGATGTCCTTTGGTGATGTCCACTGAGAACCAAAATGATTCTATGTTGTACTTAGTCTTGGAGTTCATCTTAATAGATTTATCCTTAGTAAAATCGGTCTTTAACTTCTATCTTTCACATCCCTTATAATAAACCTGACAGAACTACTAAAAGAAAAACTTTAGACAAGTCTAATTTAGCAGAGCTTAATTTGAGCAGAAATGATTCATGTATCTTACAGACCATAGAATGGCTTCCAAGGAACTCCAAGGCGTCCAATAACTTCTATGAGCAGGAAAAGGAACGTGATGTAAGAAAACAAAAGGGCGGGCAATGGGGTACAGACGCAACAGAATTGTTACAACTTGATGTTTGTGTGCCTCACAAACAGTTTAAAGTGTCGATTGTCTGTGACTGACTGAAGCAAGACTGCTGTGGTTGGCTATGACTCACCAGTTTGTTAAGAAAGAAGATTCCTAGGCCTGGCAGGTGGCTTTGTAGTTGGGGTGCTGGACTCCAATATAGCTGACCATAGTTTGAGTCCTGGATCTGGTGGCCTTCTTTCTCACTTTCTCTCTCTGATCAAATAAATAAATAAATAAAGTAATTCTTTAAAAAAAAAAAAAAAAAAGGAAAGAAAGAAAGACCCCCAAGTGAGGTTGTGGTTTGTTTATAAGAACTCAAGTATATGAATCTGGGGACATTCTCTGGTCAATATAGTCTAACAGACCATAACCTTTTATAGTCTTCATGATAAATCTAGCCTAACGCTTAACTAATGAAAGTAACAATAACTTTGATGAGTTTTTGTGGATACCAGACTATGGAGACACAGAGGGGCAAGATGCCACCAGTTCCCTCCCACATGATAGGCTGCGAAGATTTCATCAGCTCAAGCATTGCAAAGGCACACTTAGACCTTCACTGCTTCTAAACTAGGATCTAAGAATTATCTTGGGGACCAGCAGTTAGCGTAATGGCTATGTTGCTGGACTCCCATGTAGTCGACAGTGGTTTGCGTCCCAGACTCAGTGGCTTAAAACTCACGCAGGGCGCGTGTGCGTGCGTGCCCAAGATCCCAAAAGAAGCTCGGAGAAGAAGGGATTGCGGAGTGACCATCCCCCCTGGGAGGTGATTTCTCGCTTTCTGTCTCTCTGTCTCTCTCTGTCTGTCTGGTGAGCACACGCCCTGTAGCAAAAACCTCTCAAAAAATAAAAAAAAAGAAAGAAAGAAAGAAAAGAATTATCTTTATCTTGACTGACTCTGCATTGTTTCTCATTGTTAGTTATTGTGCTGTTAATCATTGCTTATCTTTAAACCCCTGGCAGAGAACTGAAACAGGTCATTCCAGCCTGCAAGTCTGGAACAGAAACTACCCCTCAGGCAGTGATTACATTTGTAATGCTCTCAGATCTGCTTGTGATCCTGCCCAAAGACAACAACTGAGCCTTCTTGTGATTTTGCCCCCAAACCATGATAACTTATCTTTTGTTTCTTAAGGTACCTTAGATTGACCCCTCCCCCTATATAAATTCTGTATCTTTTCCAGTACATAGGGATAACCTTGAACTCAAGTCCACTATCTCTCCAGTGCTGGCCTCACTGAAAAAATCTCCTTTCCTTATTCACTGACTCTTGTCTGTCAAGATTGTTTTTTTGTTGTGCGGCAAGAGCCACAGACCTGATGTAATGCTAGCAGTCAGGTGTCCCCTCTTGGCCACATCCAAGCTCCTGCTCCAGGAAGCAAGCATGACAACAAATCCTCAAGTGCTCCATTGAACCTTCATTCTTGCAGATCTTAGGCATTCTATCATTGGGGATGAGGAGACTTGGAGAAATCTGAGAGGCTTTCCTCCAAGATTATGACTACAGTCTTATCCACAGGGCTCCTCGCCAGACTCAGCCAGTGCAGCTGAAACCCCACACATTTTGGGTTTTTTGGGGGGGACTTAGATATTCTCATTAAGGTTTTCAAAGTGGTTTTCAAAGCCATAAAAGAGCCTCTTCTGCTCTGGGACACTCCTCATCTTCTCTGATGATTCTGTAAAAATTTCCATTTCCTGACATTACCTCTGAACTTTAAGCATCCTATCATTCTTCTTTTTTTAACCTATGGTGTTCTTTCCTTGTCTGAACAGGGGAAATAATCATGTCTTTCTCCAGGGCATTGTTTATATTACATATAGATCGCATAATTGACAAAAATTATGTATCTTTAAGCTATACAGTGTGGTGATCTATAAATATATATACACACGTACACTAATGAGAGGTCTTCAAAAAATTCACGGTAACTGTGTATTATGTAAAAACTATGTATGGATTCCAAGTTTTTTCTTTTTGCACAAAAATTTACTTGTGCTTACTCCATTTTTCCACAACTTTTTGTAATCTCCTCATACATTGTGAAGTAATTACCACAATCAAATTAATGAACACATTTATCACCTTACATAGTTCCATGTGTGTGGGTGTGTGTGCGTGTGTGTGGGTGTGGTGAGAACATGCCAAATGATTTCTTAATAAGTTTCCAGTCTTACTGACTAAAGTCACTCTTCTTTATATTATCTTTCCAGAGTTTATTCATTTTGTAAGGAATCGGTCAACCACGTGAGAAAATAGAAATGGAGAACCTTTATTGGGAATGCTCCTGGGTGAGGTTCGCTGGTCTGGTGGGGGGGGTTGGGGGGTATTGCAGAAAAGTCATGCCCTAGGGAGGGGTTTAGCAATGTTTATAAGGATATAGAGAGCGGGAGTGTCTTAGAGACAGAAATAGCCTATGTATGGTAAAGGTTAGGGGGAGACTGCTGTGCCATGTAGGGTCTGGTGACGTGTGCAGAGTAGAGCACATGTGCAGAGTAGAACGCCACGTGTTACATCTGGGTTAGATCCGAGTGCAGCGCAGGTCTGATGATAGGCTAGATCCAGGTTGCATTAGCCAGCTGTGGTGTGGCATCCAACCTCTATGTTCAAGCTGCCCAGGTCTCCGGACTAATGTCCCGACTGTTTTGGTGTTATAGGGCACCGTTCAACCATTGCTGAGCTGGGGCAAAGAGGGGAAGTCAGGAGCTGGGGGCTCGATGGGAACTTATGTGCAGGGATTGAGGAGCATTTGATTAACAGTCACCTGGGAAACTTCTTTGATTAGGCTTTGGAGGTACCTGATAGTCCTACTGAGGGTTGATAATAGGAACAACCACTTGTTCGACTAGTAGAGTCAGGTCGACCAGGTGAACTTGGTGGGCATGTTCTCAGGCTGCAGCCTGGACTCGCTCTCTCTCATCCACAGTAAGGGTAGAGGACAGGATTACATAGAGGTCATGCCAAGTAAGATTATGAGCCTGAGTAAGATAGCAGAACTCTTTGATAAAAGCTGTGGGGTGAGCAGAGAAGAAACCAAGTCTTTTTTCTATTTGAGATAGATCTCGGAGAGAGAAGAGAACATGAACTCTGACAATACCCTCCATTCCCACAACTTCCCAGAGATGACAGAGGAGATTAGAACTGGGGGAAGGGGCGAGAGAAGGGTGAGAGGGTGAGTGAGTATGTGAACTAACTGGAGACGGGTAAGGAGGGGATGGGACCAAAGGACATGGAGGAGGAGAAGGTGGTGGCAGTGAAGGCAGGAGAGCGGTAGGGAGGGCTGGGACTGGTGGTACTGAAGTAGGACCAGGGTATGGTGGGAGACTCTAAAGGAGAGTAGGTAAGAGTTTCAAGTGAAAAGAGATCAGGATCCAGGAGAGGTTTGGTCTTAGACTGTGGGGTTCCAGTTGTGAGAAGGACTTGGGCGGTAGTACAGGTAGTGCAGAAGGAGGGCAGGAGTGCAGATCCCAAAAGGCTTGGTCATATGGAACCGCCAACGATTTCCCTACCCTTTGGCAGTAGTTATCCAAATCAGTGAGGGTATTGTAATCAAAAGTCCACTCAGTCAGCCATTTGGATCCATTGTCCAAAGAGTATTGTGGCCAGACCAGAATAGAATATTAGCCTCTTGCCTCAGACATCCTGAGCAAGTCCTAATTTGGTGAGATTGCAGAGCAGACAGCCCAGGGGCATCTTTGGCTGGGTGACAAACTCAGTATTACCCATTATATCTGGAACTCAAGTGAGTAGAAAAGGGAGAGGCATCCCAAATTCCTTTTTTGCACTCACAGAAAAGAATGGGGGATGGACAGCAGGGAATTGGGATGTTTCCACAATCACTTGAGCTCTAGGAGTTGGGGGGACCTTGGCATGGCTGCATTTCTGTCCATGGTTTGAGTCCCAGAAACCATGGACAGGTGAACTTACCCTCAGAGGCCAGGGCAGGTGTATAGTCGGTGGTTAGTGGGTCGGTTCCTGGTTCAGGGGAGGATAGGCCCTCGTGGGGACTGTGGGACACAAAACTCCTCCCGGGTTTCAACACCAAATATAAGGAATGGGCCTACCACACGAGAAAATAGAAATGTAGAGCCTTTATTGGGAAGGCTCCTGGTTGAGATTCACTGGTCCAAAAGAAAGAGAGACAGAGAGATGGTCAGAGAAGTCATGACCTAGGGAGAGGTTTAGCAATTTTTATAAGGGTATAAGGAGGGGGAGTGTCTTAGAGGTAGAAAGAGTCCATGTATGGTAATAGTTTAGGGCGAGGGCAGACTACTGTGCCACGTAGGATATGGTACTGTGTGCAGAGTAGAGCACCATGTGCTACATCCGGATTAGATTCGAGTGCAGTGCAGGTCTAATGACAGACTAGATCTGGGTTTCATCAGCTGACTGTGGCGTGGCATCCAAGCCCTACATCCAAGCTTCGCAGGCCTTCAGCCTAACACACTTTATACCTGAAAGTTTATGTCCTTCCTCCATCAGATATGGCAACCTAGAAAAAAGGCTAAGGCATAGTAAGTCAAATAAAAATAATTTATTTGAGCCAGGGCTTAAGACAAATTGCCCAAATGAGTAGAGTCTGATTTCCTAGAATTGTACTTACCAAATGGACACTGAGAAAATTAGTTTTTTCAAAAGGAGAGAAAGAAAAGGGGACATTATAAGTTTTTTGACAAGAATTTACAATGGTTTGGGACCAGCAGTTGGCTATGTCGCTGGACTGCTCTGTAGTCGACTGTGGTTCGAGTCCCGGACCCTGTGGCTTAAACTCATGCCAGGCGCATGTGCATGAGTGCCCAAGATCCCGAGAGTAGAATAAAGGAGAAGGGGTTGCAGCATGGCCATCCTCCCTGGGGGGTGATTTCTCACTTTCTGTCTCTCTGTCTCTCTCTGTCTTTCTGGTGAGCGCACATGCCCTATAGCAAAAACCTCTAAGAAAAAAATTTTAAATTTACTTTGGTTCACTTAAAATAAAGCAGACAATTGGCTATACCTTGCTTTATGCTGTAAGTGAGAAAACACTAGAATAAAGAATAGGTGGCATCATACTATAAAATCTATAACCCTTTTCAGGCCATTTTGCTTACTGAAAACTAAAATACACTTGAACTTCCACAGAGTTAACTGTAGTTCAAGTCCCAGATCCTGTGGCTTAAAACTCGTGCTGAGGGGAGCAGCAGGTGGCATCATAGTTAAGGCACTGGACACTCCCACATGACTGACCACAGTTTGAGTCCCAGACCTGGTGGCTTGCTTTCTCACTTTCCCTCTCTCTTTCTCTGCATGCATCTCTCTCTGGTCAAATTAAAATAAATAAATGAATAAATAAAATTAAATAAAAAATAATTCTTCAAAAAATAAAATAAAAAACAAAACTTGTGTTGGGCATGTGTGCACACTTTCCTAAAATCCTGAAAGAATGGAGGAAAAGGGACTATGATATGGCCATTCTCTCTGGTGAGTGCATACACCTTATAGCAAAAAAGCTCTCTCTCTAAAAAAAATGAAAAAGAACAGCCCTCCCTCTGATTATCTTAAATATCTGACTTAGTCTTCATCCTCCCATTCCCCAAGTGATGTCAGGTCACTCAGGCCTGTCTTCGGCAAGAAACCAAGAATCCTATTAGGTGGTTTCTTCTTGGTAATTTTCCACCCCTACCCTGCTCTTTGCCTACAAATTCCCATTTGCCTATGGTGTTTTTGGAGTTGAGAGTGCAGTAGTTTCTGTACCTTTCATGGTGGTCCTGAATTAAGTCTTCATTGTGCTTTAAAAAGTGTCATTGAGTGGGTCAGCAGGTGGCATGCAAGCTAAAGCTGCTTTGTGGATCAAATCCCAGACCCAATAGCTTGAAAATTATGCTGGGCATAGAGACACGTGTGCTCCAAATCCCAAGAAGAAACTAGAGGAGAAGGGACTGCAGCATGGCCATCCCTCCAGGAGATGATTTCTTACTTTCTCTTTCTCTTTGTCCCTCTCTCTTTCTGTTTATCTCTCCCTGGCAAATGCACCTGCACTATAGCAAAACAAAACAAACAACAAAAAATTATTGGGTAATTTTTTTCTTTAACACTGAAGAAAGAAGAATGAAAATTTTGCCTTGTTTTTTTTTTTTAAGTTTACTTCTTCCATGAGAAAGGCAGAGGGAGAGAGAAAAAGAGATGCATCCCAAGTAAGGTCTTGATGCTATGAACTACTCACAGACTTAGCCAGCCTGGATCATGGTCACATGCATGCCCAGTGTACTCAAGGAGGTTTCTTGACTTAAAACCAGAATCTTCTCATGTGAGTCAACCTTACAGAGTTTCGTGTTTTACCACTGCACTACTATTTGGATCCTGGTGTTAGCATTCTGAAATTAAATGAACACTACATATTCTTCACCTTCCAAATTTAAAATGAATAGTAGACATTATCAAGTAGAGAGAAATATTAACTTGATTATCATTATTATTCATTTTTAGGTTTTTGCCATCAGGCTTGTGCACTCATCAGAAAGAAGAGAGAGACAGAGAGAGGGAAAGTAAGAAATAACCCTCTGGTGGGGATGGCCATGCTGCAATCCCTTTTCCATTCTCCTCTAGGGATTTTGGAAACATAACCCCCAGTGTGATTTTCAAGCCACCATGTCTGGGACTCAAACTGTAGTCAGCCATGTGGGACTCCGGTTACCTTAACCATCATACCACCTGTTGGCCTAATATTAGCTTGATTATTCATGAACGCTGGATTGGATGACATAGCCCAGAGGTACAGCTATAGGGGCTTGCTAATTCTTTGTCCTTTGCTCAACAATAAGCAATTCTGGTCACTAGTCCATCTTAAAGCCTGAGGGCCTTCCGATAACATTACTCCATGAAGAGGAAAAGGAGATGTATATTCTGTGGGTGGGCTGGCTCCAAAAGAGATCCAGCAGGCTTAGTATCTTCTACAATACTCATCAATTAAGCATATCATTTTTCCTTCCTTGGGAAGGGAATACTGAGGGGGAGAGAAGAGGGTGGGGTTTCTTCCTTGGAAGATACAGATTCGAAAACAAAAGTCTTTGAGGACAGAGAGTAGTGCAGCCATGATGCAACTGGACGCACATGGGAAAGTCCTTGGTTTGTATCTTCAGGCCTCCCTGTACACATTGGGCACATCATGATCCAGGCTCTTGTTGAGAGTGCCTCTCTCTTGCTCCGTCTCTATCTTGGAAGAAACAAGTAAATAGACAAACCAACCAAAATGTCCCCAGGCTGCCTCATAGCACAGCTGTTAAGTACTGTGCATGGAAAATTAGATCTCATGTGGCTGAATGTGGTTCAAATTCTGACCCTGGCAGCTTGAGAAACATGTTGGGTATGTTTGTGTGCATGGCCCCAAATCCTGATGGAATGGAGAAATTGAGGAAAAGAGATTGCAGATTTCAGAGTGATCATACCCTATTGGAGGGTGCTTTTACTCTTTCTGGTGAGCACACATGACCTCTGGAAAAAAAAAACAACTTAATATCAAAGCATTATTTACTGATAGTTTCAATAAAGTTCTAAATTCTATTTGTTAATATTTATTTCAATATTTTTGCATCTATGTCCATAGGTTAGATTGTTCTTCACATGAATTCTTGGTACTATCCTTTTGGAGGTTGTACTCAAGATATTGTGGTGTCATGGTATGCAATCTGAGTTTCATTTACCCCTCCAGACCACCTTCCCCCTTTTTCCTCCTACTCTCTATCAGGCTGACTCCTATGGACCACATCAATGGGCTCCATTTACCTATGGCTTCCAGCTGGCTTGGCCAATAAAAACCCAGGAAGGAAATTGGAAAGTAGAAGAATGAAGCGAGAGCATGTATTCTTCCAGAGCCTCTCTGAAAGGTCCACAGAAGCTATCTGAGTCCCAGGAACAAATATCACAGCTTCTAGGGGCCCTCCTTCCAGGTTCTAACCACCCTTTTCCCCTGACCCTTCAAGCTTAGGATTGTTAACAAAACTGCACTGCCCTCCTGGCACTTCACCCCTCCCACACCTTTAGTTCCTATTGTGAGTATGACATCTGTTGTTTGCTGGGACGCTGACACACATGGTTAGGCTGACTTAGCAAAATGAATTGGAAAGATGTCTATTTTTATCTATGTCCTGGAACACATTAAATATCGCAAGAATTTTCTATTTTTTGAAGGTCAAAGAACTAATCTCCAATGCCTTCTTGACCTACTATTTTAGGCATGAGATAGCTCTTTGAAAAATGTTTAAAATTTTTCTCACAGTGATGGCTTTGTTTAAGTTTTTTTCTTCTTCAGTCTAGTTTGGTAACTTGTAGTTCCTAGAAAATCTTTCATTTCCTTAAAAATTTAAAAATTATTAGCGTGAAATTTTTGAACAGAATTCTCTTTTACTGTTTGCAGCCCCTCAGAATCTATGATCATCTCCATCTCAATTCCAATATTGTATATATATATATATATATATATATATATATATATATTCTTTTATTGTTTCATTTCAGTTAGCTCCACTGAATATATGTCAGATTTCTAAAAAAAAAAAAAGGAAAGTTTATTAATTTATTTAGTAAATAATATATTCACTGCAACCCATTAAATTGAGGGTCCCAGATGGCCAGATGGTAGGTGGTAACACAATGGTAAAACACATTGTGCACGGCTGACTCCCATGGGGAGGTTCAAGATTTGCATCTGGATGCCTCCCTGAGTACAGCAGGCATGTATGTATTCCTAGTTGTGTCTCTTTTATAAAAGAAATACATAAATAAACTTTAAAAAAGGGTGACCCATTCTTAAAAAGAAAAATCAATGGGAGTTTGAGTTTGGATCATGATAACTACACTTTAAGAAGTAAATAAAAACATACAATGAATAAGATAGCAATTTTCAGTAGAAAAATAACAATAATAAAAGATGCAAATGGAAATTCTAGAACTAAAAAACACAGTATTTAAGATAATTATGTAACTATGTACATAAGCATATAAAGACAAAAATGAAAGTTTAAAATAAGAAAGAAAGAAAGCAGCAACTCCCACAAGGAAAGGAAGTGTTGTTCCTCTTTAGTCTGATTGCTGGTTGCCCAGAACCTAGCGGAGAATACCTTGGTTCATGTCTTCAAAGTCTGCTTCAGATACTCGGAAGGTAACCATTAAAGGTGGGGAAGGGATATTGAATTCATCAGTAATAGCTTGCTTCAATTGTCTTAATTTGCCAAGATAAAATTTTTTTAGTGTGATCTACCATCACCATCACTTAGTTTAAAAAAAGAACCTTGGGACCAGCAGTTACTGTAATGGCTATGTCACTGAACTCCCATGTAGCTGACCGTGGTTTGAGTCCTGGACCTGGTGGCTTAAACTCATGCTGGGCGCGTGAGGAGATCCCGAGAGGAGAATAGAGAAGGGATTGCTGCATGGCCATCCCTTCTGGGGGGTGACTTCTCGCTTTCTATCTCTGTCTCTCTCTGTCTTTCTGGCAAGTACACATGCCCTATAGCAAAAAACAAACAAACAAAACAAACAAACAAACAAAAAACCCTCCAAATAAGATAAAATAAAATAAAAGAACCTTATAAGTAACAAGCGTGTAATTTTAGAATACATAATATATAGCATTTCTTCCCAATAAACGGACAGTTGACAACCTTGCATCAACGTGTTAAAAGCAGGGAAAGGTGAAGAGGAGGATATATTTGAAAATTACTAATACAACGTGTGATGTTTTGAGCCAGGCCATGGTCTGGTGGGAAAGGCAGCTGGATCTCACATGGCCAACCCTGTGATTTGAGTCCCAGACCTGGTGACTTGAAAAGACACACCAGATACATGTGTGTGCATGTCCAGAATCCTGAAAGGAGGAAGAAATGAATGAGAAGGGATTACAAAACGGTCATGCCCCATGGTGAGGGGGGCGTGTTTTCTTGCTTTTCTTCTTTCTTTCTCTGCCTCTCTCTGTCTCTCTCCAGTGAGTGCATGCACCCTCTTGTACTATTGAATTATACATATATTTTTTTTCTTGCTAGCCTTCTTTCAATTTAGGATCTATGTATCACATTGTGATATACTTTGATACTTCATTTTTGTCTTAATTCAGTTAAAATAGGAAAATCTAATTTTACATAGTTTTGATGTTTTTGTTTGTTTGTTTGGTTGGTTGGTTTTGGTTTGTTTGTTTTTATGCCAGAGGACACATGCACACACCAAAGAGAGAGAAAGCCCCTGTCCCCCATGGGACCTGGCCACACTATAATCCTTTAGCTTCCATCGTGTGAGGACTCGGGCAAGCACATTTAGCCACCAGGGCCAGGATTCAAACTCAATTGGCCAGATGGCAACAAACTCCTTGTACACAGTGTTTCACCACTGTGCTACAAGACCAGTCCTTGGTTTCATATAGCTTTTAAAAGAATAAAACACAATGTCTAATGTTATTTCACTGCATTTAGAATATTCTGAGTTAAATGAGAAATCTTAGGAAGAAAAACACAACTTCTTCTTGGACTTACCTACTAGCTGGGAAGAGATCAGGTTATCAGGAATGATCAAGGCTAGAGAAACCGAGCTAAAGATACTCCCCAGTCTGTGGCTTTACACCTATGGTTCAGCGTAACTCAGAGACCTGGACGCCAATGCGAAGTCAAAGGACTTCATTGTCTAGGCGAGAATTTTTATATGGGTCAGTCTTGAGGAAATAGTTAACATCCACTGATTTAGAACCCTGGTGATAAACACCCAAGCTCTTAACTTGATTGGTTGGTTACTCGTAACCTATGTTTGCAACCCAGAATTCCATTTGGCTGTTGGGCTGAGTGAAACTGGTGAATTGGAGACCAGATGGTGGTGCAGCAGCAATGCAACTGGCCCCACATGGGAAATCCTGGGTTCGTGTTATAGGGTCTCTTCTATGTGCCCAGCATATGCACATGTCCTCGATACTGTCTGGCTGAGGTGAGAGTGGCTTGGGGCATGATAACCCTACTCGGGTACCATGTGTCTCTCTGTCTCATGGATGAAATTTCAAAACATAAACAAATAAACTGATGAATTAGAGCCCTAGGACTTCTGGCCCAAGAGTGTTCCAGGTTTTTCCTCAGAGACACTCATGGCAAACTTTTCTGTCACACACACCTGAAATAGCCCAATTTTTCAGTATCAGCCAGACCACTTGCCTGCTCAAGAAACCCACATGTAAAATTTACACTGTACCAAACCTTCTGAAATGGATGATTGCTTAATTTGGGGAAAATATAAGTAAATTCTCCTAGGTCAGTCCTCTAGGGCATGTTTCATTTCCTCATCTTCATGTCTTCTAATTCTGCTGGGTTTTAGTACAAATCAAAATGTTGGTTACTGGGAACCAGCAGTTAGCGTAATGGCTATGTCGCTGGACTCCCACGTAGTCGATCGCGGTTCGTGTCCCGGACCCGGTGGCTTAAATCTCACGCCGGGCGCGTGTGCGTGCGTGCCCAAGATCCCGAGAGGAGAATGGAGGAGAAGGGATTGCGGCGTGACCATCCCCCCTGGGGGGTGATTTCTCGCTTTCTGTCTCTATGTCTCTCTCTGTCTGTCTTGCGAGGGCAAGCGCCCTACAGACAGAGACAGAGAGATAGAAAGCGAGAAATCACCCCCCAGGGGGGATGGTCACACCGCAATCCCTTCTCCTCCATTCTCCTCTTGAGATCTTGGGCACGCACGCACACGCACCCAGTGTGAGTTCTAAGCCACCAGGTTCAGGATGCAAATCGCGGTCGATTACGTGGGAGTCCAGCGACATAGCCATTACGCTAACTGCTTGGTTCCCACTGCCTCCATTTTTAAAATTAGCAGTGGTTTCACCCTCATGCAACCTCAGACTTTTTTCTCATCATAGCTCACACTTGATAGACATAATATCATCTTGAATGTTATTAAAATATCAATTGGAAGACAGGCCATTGTGTTATCCTCATATTGGCTGTTTTCTTAAATAGCTAAATCTTTTCAAATGATTATAATTTATGCTTTTCCTCCAACCTGTCAAAGGAGGTTGATCTAGTACCTGGAGTAGAAAATCTGAAGAAAAGAAAAAAGAGAAAAAACTAGTTATTAAATGAGCTGTTCTTTCTTCACATATGAGATATATATTAGCTGAATATTCTTTTAGAACAGCTGGATATTGAACAAATGTGCCTAAAGTTTCTAATATGTGGTTACATGCTATGTGGATACAAATTTTTCTTTTATCTTTAAATAAATTTGACAATTAAAAAAAAAATTGAGGGGCCAGTCCTGTAACCTAAAGGTAAAGGGAAACTGGATTCTACATGGCCAACTGTAGTTTGAGTCCTGACTCGGTGGCTTTTGGGGGCATGTGTGCCCCCAAAATCCCAACAAGATAAAGAAATGAAGAGGAGACAGTGAGTGACCAGGCCCCACTGGAGGAGTGCTTTCTCTCTCTTTTTCTTTTTTTATAGTTCTCCAGTGAGAACACACACCTTCTGTGTGTAGTTAAAAAAACCTGAAGAGCTGAATAGGAGTACAGTGATGATAGGACACTCTGAGTGGCTTACCCACATGGGAGAATTCCGAGTTCACATTTAGAAACCTCCCTGAGCATGCTGGGTGCATGTGTGCCCGTGGTGTGGGGCTGACTGGGGCTGGGAGTAGCTCACGGCATGGGGATCCTGTTGGGAGTGCTCTTTCTCTCTGTCACCCTCTGTCTCTCTCACTCATAGAAGAAACAGGTGAACTTAAAAAATGAGACTTAAAAATAAGCATAAAAACTTAAATATGGGGCCAACTGTGGCATAGCAGTTAAGGCAGCTGGATCCTAGACACCACTTGAGAAACGTGCCAGGCACATGTGCATGTGTGCCCAAAATCCTGAAAGGAGAGAGAAATGGAGGAGAAGGCATCGTGGTGTGACTATCCCCCATGGGCGGGAGAGGGTTGCTTTCTCACATTTTCTCTCCCTCTCTTTCTGTCTCTCTCCAGTGAGCACACACATCCTCTGGCAATATATTTTTTTTTTTAAAGATAAGTATGTAGGATCAAGTCACCACCTTTACTCAAGCATAACTTGAAGTCACATATGATTTTGTTTGACCAGCACCTCTGCCTTAGGAAACTGCTTCCGTGCTTCTCCACGTGGTTTAACGGGACCCCATACCCACTGTCGCAGAAGCAAACACATAACCTAGGCCTCGCCAAGCAGTTTTCTACTCCCCACCCACAGTGGTCCACACGTGCCTCAGACTTGGCCAGCCAGTCCCCCCAAGGACTATTTGAAAAATGATCCTCCTTCTTTGAGGTTATGGGCTCTCAGTACCATATAAGCTGGTGGCTACAGACATTCTCTTACAGCCCTGTGGAGGGAACCTACCTGAGAAAGTTGCTAAGCAGCAGCAGTAATTTCCAGGAGGTGAAGAGAAGAAGACAGGATCCAATAATGCTGTTAAAACCTGTTACCAGGGCCAGCAGCTGGCTTGGCAGTTGAAGTACTGGACTCCCACATGGTCAACTGCAGTTCAAATCTTGGACCTGATGGCTTTGCTTTCTCATTTGCTCTTTCTTGCTTGCATGCACATGTGCTCTGTAGAAAAATTTAAAAAGTAACAATAATAATAATAAATAAAATTAAATTGGACCAGCAGATGGCATGGTTGTTAAGGGCCCTGGATGCATGCCCACATGGCCTACCACAGTTCGAATCCTGGATCTGTCAGCTTGTTTTCTCACTTTCTCTCTCTCTCTCTCTCTCTCTCTCTCTCTCTCTCTCTTCCTGGTCAAATTAAAATAAAATAAATAAATAAAGATAAAGTAAAACAATTGTTTAAAATTAATTAATTATCTAAAAATAAAAATCTCTGTTATCATATGTGCTTAATACCAATTATATTTTCTTGAACTTGCCACTTACACATGCTAATAATTTCCCTTCCTCATTTAAACAGCCTTAAGCTAGATTTCTTTTTTTTTTTTAAGAATTATTTTACTAAACTTTATTTATTTATTTTTAATTTGATCAAAGAGGGACAGAGTGAAAGGAAGGCAGAGATAGAGAGAGAAAGTGAGAAAGCAAGCCTTCAGGTCCAGGACTTGAACCGTGGTCAGCCATGTTGGAGTCCAGCGTCTTTAACCACCACACCACCTGACGGACCCTTAAGCTAGATTTCTATTGCATCCACCCAAATCAGTTTTGACCATTAAGTAACTTTGCCCTATCTACTTCCGATTTCTCTCATCACTAAACATGTTAATAACCTTTCCATATTCTACCAGAATCATATGAATTATATGCCCTACTCCATATTTCTCTAGCTGCCAATCACTGTGAACGAGATACTGAGAAAGAGAGGATGGAGTAAAATTCATATTTACAGAGTATCTATTAGGTGTCAGGAATTGTAGCTGGTGATTTATATCAATTTCCTCATTTAATTTTTACAACCATATTTTGTTATTACATTTCATTTTCACAACCACCATTGAGGTTGATATTATTTTTGCTGTTTTATAGATAAAGACTTTCCTGGAGTTCTTAAACTGAATTCTAAAGACTTTTGCCATGGGGGCCGGCAGGTGGCGTGGTGGTTAAGGGTGCCGGACTCCCACATGGTTGACGGTGGTTCAAGTCCCAGACCTGGTGGCTTGCTTTCCCACTTTCTCTCTCTCTCTCTCTCTCTCTCTCACTTTGTCCCTCTCTGGTCAAATTAATAAATAAATAAAGGTTAAATAAAATAATTATTTAAAAAAAAAAGACTTTTGCCAACATCACTTGCCCATTTTTCTAATATCATTGATTTTTAAAAGAATTACTTTATTTAATTATATTCATCATTATTATTAACTTTTAAAAAATTGACTAGAGAGAAATAGAGAGAGACAGAGAAGGAAAGTAAGAAAGCAGGCTGCCAGGTCTGGGACTTGAACCACCATTGATCATGTGGGAGTCCAGTGTCTTAACCACCACCGCCACCTGCTGGCCCAATTCACTTTCTAAAGATAAAGGTGTAGGGGGAGGTGTGGGCAGCAGGGGGCATAGTGGTTAAGGTGCTGGACTCCCACAGGGCCTATTACAGTTCAAATCCTGGATCTGGTGGCTTGAAAATTAGGCCAGAGGGGTGTGCATACATGCCCAAATCCTAGGAGGAGAATGGAAGAGAAAGGATTATGAAATGGCCATCCCCCTTGGGGGATGATTTTTCGATTTCTCTCTCTCTTTCTCTCTCTGTCTCTCTACAGCAATCACACATGCTTTATAGCAAATAAATAAAATAAATAAACAAAATATAAATATTGTAAAGTTAGACTAATTTAACCAGGTAGAGAAAAGCATGTTGCCATGTTTAGGCTTTATGAAAATCTTTGATCTTTTAAAAATGATTGTTTAAAATTTCTTTCTTTCCAGAGACTGAGCGAGATAGAGAGAGGTAGACAGAGAGCGAGAAAGACAATCATGCTCAGCAGGGTCTTAGGTCATGATACCTCACCCCTAGTCATCCCCACCAGCCAAGATTATGGTTGTGTGCTCCCAACATCTACAGGTGTACTGGGGACCCGAACCCATGATCTTCAACATGGATCCAGTTTCATTTGAGCATGCATTACTACTGTGCCACCCCATTGGCCTAAATTCCTCAGAATTTTAAATGATTTTCCCTTTTATAAAATACATATTTTTTTGCATGTTAAAACTTTTAAAATTGGGATATGTATATAATTGATTGTTACTTAATAGGTATACTTAATAAGATTTTTTTCTTTTTTAAAAAATTATTTATTGGGAAACCTACATTTAGCATAATGGCTATGTCACTAGACTTCCATGTAGTCGACCGCGATTCTAGTTCCGGACCCGGTGGCTTAAACTCATGCCAGGCGTGTGTGTGTGCATGCCCAAGATCCTGAGAGGAGAATGGAGGAGAAGGGATTGCGGTGTGGCTATCCCCCCAGGGGGTGATTTCTCACTTTCTGTCTCTCTGTCTTTTTCTGTCTGGTGAGCACACACGCACTATAGCAAAAAACCTCTCAAAAAAAATTATTTATTTACATTCATTCACTGTACATCAATACAGTATACAAAATGAGATTTTCCACCCAGAATACATTGTATATTGGCCCAATCAAGGATATTTCCATACCTGTTATCATCAACAAATAATTTTCTATTTCTTGTTTCTTATTTATTTTGCTTTTTTTCTCCCCCCTTAATTCCCTACCTCTCGCCCTCTGCCAATTGCCCTCCTCCTCTCACACTGTCTCTGGTATCTACAGTTATTTTCCATGCCCTTTTTTTTTTCACATTTTATTGATTCACTAAAGATCTTAATTAATTTAAAAATGTTCAATAGCAAGCACAGCTGATGTATGCATATCTAGGAACACATGTCTGACTTTAGGTGTAAACCTCAGTGAGTAGAATGAACATACTATAAAGTAGCACCTAGCTGGGGCTAGATAGCTTACTGCAGTCATTAAATAGGTATTAGTAGGTATTTGTTAATGTATTTTTTAATTTAAAGGAAAACAGTTTTAGTTTTAATCGATCAAAATAAAAAATGTTAAGAGAAATTAGCTTAACACTAAAAAGTTTAGGATTCAGTTCAAATAGTAGGTAGATGAACCTATCAACAGTTCAAGAGAAGACAAAAATTCTTAAATATAGAAATCAAAGCATGGAAGAAAGTCAGTAATGTTTTAGTCTAAAGTAGAAAAATTCTATTTTACTAGTTTAGTCTAATGTAATCTCTCTTCTATTGAATTTACAGTGTTACTGTGGTCTGATCTTTCCATTTAAACTCTGGAAGGTGACATTCAACTCTGGACTTGCCCCTACCATTAGGCTGGCCATTCTCTTGGTTGCTTTCTGTACTCTTATTTCTGTGTGTCTGACTTCAGTTTTCCTGGTATAGCACTCTCTTCGGCACTTCTTAGAGAGCTGGTCTGGTGTTGGTAAATTCTTTCAGGTTTTGTTTTTCTGAGAATATTTTTTGCCTTTTTTTCTCATATGAAAGATAATCTTACTGGGTATAGTATTCTTAGTTGAAATTGTTTTTTCACTTAACACTTTGAGTATATTTTCCCATTCTTTCCTTGCTTTCTTTGTTTCCTATGAGAGGTCCAATGTTAGCCTGATGGGATATCCTTTGATGTTTCTCTCTTGCCAATTTTAGTATCTTGTCTCTGTCTGTGGGTTTGGTCAATCTGGCTATGATGTGCCTGGGAGAAAATCTCCTTGAGTTGATTCTATGTGGGGTCCTTTGTATTTCTTGGATCTGGATATTCTAGGTTTGGGAAGTTTTCTTCCAGGATTTCATGGAATAGATTACAATGCCCTTATTAGTTTCTTCACCTTCTGGGATGCCGATGATCCAGATGTTTGGGTGTTTAGTGGTATCCAGTATTACTCATATATTACTCTCATTTGGGGGGTTATTTTCTCAGTCTTTTTGGTGAAATATTCTAGGCCAGAGGTTTTATCTTCTACATCTGAGATCTGATCTTCTGCATGATCTAACCTGCTTTTGATATTTTCAAGGGAGGTTTCGATTTCCTGTATTACAGCCTTCATCTCTAACAATTACGTTAGATTCTTTTTTATGATGTGTATCTCCTCTCTTGAATCATGCAAGAACTTCCTCACCTCCTGGAACTTGGTGTCTCTTTTCTCCTGCATTTTCTGAAGTTCCTTGTTTCTCTCCTCTCACATCCCTGTTAGCTTTGTCACTATGAATATTTTAAATTCTTTATCTGACATTGCCACAAGGTCCCTTGTATTGCCTGTGGAGGAACAGGAATTATTTTTTTTCCCTCAGAGGATTTCTATTTTCTTTGTTTCTCATATTTATTGTGCCTTGGCAGTGGTTTCTGGTCATCTGATGGATTCTATGTTTTTTTCCTAGTTTTTGGAGTTAAATCTGAGCACTCAGAGGAATGCAAGAGGAGGTGACCTGCAACCTCTAAACAGTACCATTTTTCTTCTTTTGTGCAGTTGATTCTATGGAAATTGAGGAAGAATCTGACCCTAAAAGTATTCAAATACTTCACTACTGAACACCAAGCAAGACCGTGTCTAGAAAATCAGTCTGTGGAGGTTAAGCAGAAAAGCGAGAAAGATAAAAAGGAAAGAAAAAGGAAAAGAAAAAAAATGAGAAAAAAAGACAAAAATGATAAAAATAATTTTAAGCAAAAATTGAAAACCACACAGCAGGCAAATATGACTGCTCAGAACTCAGATATGAATGGCTGCTGACTGGCTTGTCCTATGAAGGCTGGAGCAAAGGTAAGAATTAACAAGACAAAAGAGTGGCAGAAAGCTAAGAAGTTCAAAATTTTTTTTAAAAAAATTAAAAAGAGAGAGACAGAAAAAATAGGGTGCTCTAACTTGGCTCCTGGCTAGATCTGGAAGGCAGGTGAAGTCTGGGCAGAAGGCCTTTGGTGGTCCTAATCCCTGAATGGGGCCTCTCAGAACCCCTTAATAGGTTTTTTCCTCAAGAAGTTTTTATTGGGACCAGCAGTTATGTAGCTGGACTCCCACGTAGTTGACCGCGGTTTGCGTCCTGGACCTGGTGGCTTAAACTCAGGCCAGGCGCGTGTGTGTGCATGCCCAAGATCCCAAGAGGAGAATGGAGGAGAAGGGATTGCGATGTGGCCATCCCCCCTGGGGGGTGATTTCTCGCTTTCTGTCTCTCTGTCTCTCTCTGTCTGGTGAGCGCACGCGCCCTATAGCGAAAACCTCTCCAAAAAAAAAGAAAAAAGTCAACTCTGGGAACCAGAAAATAATGTAATGGTTAAGTCACTGGACTCCCACATAGTCAACCACAGTTTGAGTCCTGAACTGGCTGCTTAACCTCACACCAGGCATTTGTGTGTGCTGTTGAAAAATCCTGAGAGAAGAATGGAGAAGGGATTGCGGCACGGCCATCTTCCCTGGGGAGTGATTTCTTGCTTTCTGTTGCTCTGTCTCTCTGGCTAGCGTATGCTCCCTATATCAAAAATCCCTCTAAAAAAAAGTTGGCTTTGGGACCAGACGGTGGGTAGTGATAAATGTATTGCTCTGGGACACCATCCCACATGGGAAAGTTCCTGGTTCAACTCCAGAGACCTCCCTGAGCACACTGGTCTATGCTTGTTCACAGTCTGGCTGGCTGAGGCTGGGGACAGATTGCAGCACGAGGACTCCATTGTGGGTGCTATGTCTCTTCCTCTCTCTTGCACTCATGGAAAAAATGAATAAATAAGTAAATGTAAAAAGTGTTAAAAAGCACAATCCAAGTTTTCTGATACCTGGCCAGAATACACTGCCTGCAGATAATAATCATTCCTGAGCCTTGACCTATCAGCTCTCCTCACAAAGAATGAGAATGAGATCAAGATGAACGATTCAGGAATCAAATGGAGGAGCAAGCAAGGTCTTTCATAATTCTGGGTCACTAAGGCCAAGTCAGATGCTCGGTAGGGCCTATGACGGAGAGGATGACTCTCAGCCAGATCACCAGCTGACAAGAGGGAGGGCAGAAGTCTCCACTCTGGAGAGTTGAATCTCTTGATCTTCTGGGAGATAATACTTTTAATTTTCATCAGTGCAAGACTATGTCCAAAACCAGAAGGGGTTTGCCTAATTCATCATGCTCCCAGGCCACACAATGGGGTCCCTGACAAGCAGAACATTGGAGAGTGAGAGAAATGGACATCATGAATGCTCATGAATTGCAAATGCTTCTTCATTAAAGGAAACGCTCTTGCTTGGGACCATCTGTTTGATACCAGTGGGCCCAGGTCCTCAGGCTAGAAACATCTGCTGCTTTAATAATTTTACCTCTTAATTAAAGCACAACCAAAAAGAGGCCAAACATAGCTATGACCCTGGACATATCCAAATTTAGCTTTGCAGACCAGAGAGTGTATCTGCCTTGGTTTGGCATAATCAGAGCACACAGGTGTGCAGTTCACCCAATATATATGCTCCCTACTGAGATAAAACAAATTTGGGCAAATGAATGCTCTTTCCCACTGACTTGATGGATCATTTCAAAGATACTTTGTCTTCCAGTTTAATTGATCTTCCACTGGTAGGGCCTCCTGACCAGTTGTCTTTAAGCTATCTACCCCTGAGGCATCTTGGTCAAATAGTTAATGATCTATAAATAAATACGTCAATGCACTAGGGGAGATGCTATTTAAAGGAACCCCACTGTTAATCTTTTTGTACCACAAAGAATTGTTTTGTAATGCAAACAGTTCCTCTTTAATTGATCTATTTTGTAAGTTCAGATTTTCATATCTGTTTTCACATACATCATCAAAGAAACTATGTTAAAACACTCCAGCCTGTATGCAGGAAAGCACTAAATAAATGGCAGGTGACACCATTATTTCTCAATTTGGGAGGCGCCCACACTGTTTTAAACTCAGGTGAAATTCTAAGCATGCCACAGAAATTCTAGATATACGTCTATTTCTCCTCGCCCTACACCCACCCCAAACCCATCAGTCTGTACTCTCTTAAGAATCTAGATGCATCTTTTCTTTTGTCATCTAGTTGTCTTGTACTGGGTATTGCCCCTTGGAATGCAGCCAAAGTGATTAAGTGAGAAGCAAGACCTATCATTTGGTCATTCTTTATTTATTCAACAAATACTTGTTAAGCAACATTTTGTGCACCCCCCAAGCAAGAAAAGGTAATCCCCACAGACAGTTTTGTTCATTGGAGGAGAGGGAGGTAACTACATAAATAAATACAGAGTGCTCAATGAAATGTGCCTTATGTCGCTCTGTCAGATATATGAACTTTAGTTAAAGTAATATTTATATTAATGTTAGAGTCAATGTAAATAAATACAGAGTGTTCAATGTTACCTGTGAGGCAGAATAAAGGAGGGGGTAGAGACGAGAGACTATTTTAAATAGGTTTGGTTGTAGAACTATTAGAGATAGGTAGTTATGAGCACACGTCTCCAAATCAATCACTATTTATCAGAGGTTACACTCAGGTGCCATCTTTCCTTTTGGCCTCCCTCCTCTAACTGGGAACTGGGGAGGGGAAGCATATCTCATTTTTTTTTTTTTTTTGAGAAGTTTTTGCAATAGGGCGCGTGCGCTCGCCAGACAGACAGAGAGAGACAGAGAGACAGAAAGCGAGAAATCACCCCCCAGGGGGATGGCCACACCACAATCCCGTCTCCTCCATTCTCCTCTTGGGATCTTGGGCACGCACACACGTGAGTTTTAAGCCACCGGGTCTGGGACATGAACCGCGGTCGACTACATGGGAGTCCAGTGACATAGCCATTATGCTAACTGCTGGTCCCTTATCTCACTTTTTTTTTGGAGAGGTTTTTGCTATAGGGTGTGTGCGCTCACTAGACAGAGAGACAGAGAGATAGAAAGCAAGAAATCACCCCCCAAGGGGGATAGTCATGCCGCAATCCCTTTCTCCTCCGTTCTCCTCTCAGGATCTTGGGCACGCACGCAAACGCGCCCAGCGTGAGTTTTAAGCCACCGGGTCTGGGAAGCGAACCGTGGTTGACTACGTGGGAGTCCAGCGACATAGCCATTACGCTAACTACTGGTCCCTCACTTTTTTTAAGCTAATTTTTCATCAGAAGATCCAGAGAGGGTTCACATTTCTCCCTCCCACTGTTCTACATATGCACACAGGCATTCTCCGAGGTGTTTGGCCAATATTTTCTCTTCCACTGGCGGCACTAGACTGATATGAGTAGAATCCTATATGCATGCTCAAACCCTCAAAGTCCACACTGGGCATGTGTATGACTTCCCCCAACCAGGCAGTTAAGTTCCCTTACTGAAAAGAAGTACACAAAGTACAGCAAAAGCCCATGAAAACAACAAAAAAGCTGACTACGGTGACAGATCTCCCCTTCTAAATATTCGTGACAAGATCCCACCATAAAAGTAACACTTAGGGCCAGCAAGTGGCTTGAGGTAAGGCACAAGATCCCTCACAGCCTACTGCATAGTTCAAATCCTAGACCTGGCCACTTGAAAATCACACTGGGCACATGTGCATGTGTGCCCCAAATCCCAAAAGGACAATGGAGGAAAAGGGATGGTGGAGTGGCCATCACCCCAACCCTTGTTTCTCTCTGGTGAGTGCATGTGCCCTGTAGCAAAAATCTAAAAATAAAAAAAAAGTAATACCTAACCCTATTCCCAGTACAGTTGTCCACTGACAGTGGCCTGCCTGAACACCTTTTGGATATAGAGTGCATTGTTCTATTAAGATCTTTTTTTTTTTTCACTAAAAACTTCTTTTTTCTACCTTTTCTCATGGTTATGGCTCTATTTTGTGACTCAGGACAGGTCACTAACCTTAGCAATCTGGACCCAAAGAACCAAGTAGTCCACACAGCTGTCCCCAGCTCCCCATCTGATGATAGAACTCCCCGTCTTAGGAAGCAGCCCTTAGCATAAAGCTGAGTAAACTGAAGCATCATATAATGGGAATATTCCTTATAAAAGGACCAGCAAGTGAAGCAGTCCTGAAGTGGAAGCTTGTTCAGTAATTTTTAACAGCAAGAGGCCCGTTGTGGACAAAACCGAATGCATGAAGGCAATGGTGTAAGGAACTAAAGTGTAAGAGGCATGTGGAAGCCAGATCACGTAGAACCCTGTCTGCATGGTGAGGACCTGGTCATACGAGGTGTTTATACAAGGGAAGGGATAAATGGACTCGGAAAGAAAGCACTCCCCTATTCTGCTCAGCTCCTTCCTCTCTAGAGAAAAAGCACGATGGTATTAAGAGTCTCTTCCTGCCATGTGAGTGAGGATGCTAAGAGCCACTAGAGCATTATTAACCAACATCCTCACTGGACAGTTGAAACAGGATTAAATTCCCGGATTCTATATGACCTAGGCTCCGAAAAAATGTGCCACAACCGAAGGTACTTAACACATTATTGAAATATGTACTTGAAGAATTGCTAGGGAGAGTAAATGTCCAGGTCAGTCAAGAAGTCCTAATGACAGGACCAGACAGGGCCAACCTACATGGAAAAGTCCCGGATTTACTCCACAGACCACCCTGAACACACCAGGTACACATGCCCACTATCCAAAGCTAGCTGAGGTAGAAGGTGGCTCTGTGTGAAGACCCCACTGAGGGTACTTGTAGCTCTGTCTCTGTCTCTTTCTCTGTGTCTCTCTCACCCATGTAAGAAAAATAAATAAATTTAGGGGAAAAAAAATGATTTCTTTTGATTTTTCTAAGTGCCAGGGGGTACGTGTACTTACCAGAAAGAGAGCGAGAGAAATGAAACAAAACACCTTTCAACGGCAATGGTCATCTGCAATCCTTTTTCCATTTTTCTATTCTGTCAGGAATTGGGACACACATGCACACATGTGCCTAACATGTTTTTCAAGCTGCTGGGGCCAGGATTTGAACTGCAGTCAGGCACATGGGATCTGGCTCCCTTACTCATTAGGCTATGAAGCCAGCCCAAATATGCTAGAGGGTATATGCACACATCAGAGAGAAACAGAGAGACAAAGAGAGAGGGAGAAGAAGGAGAAAGCATCTCCCAGTGGGGCATGGACATGCCACAATTCTTTATCCTTTATTTCTCTATCCTATAGGGATTTGGAGCATGTGCACACATGCTCCTGGTGTGTTTTTCAAGCTGCTGGGGCTAGGACTCAAACTACATGGTCGGTCATATGTGATCCAGCTTCCTTAACAACCGTGCTGTGGGACTAACCAATGCCCCCACCCCCTGCCACCAATTCTGAAATGAATGTTTCTTCTCTCCTATTTCCCACACTTCACCACTGCCTTATTAGTTTCTCTATTTACCGTTCTCTCAGCTTTGTCCCCAAAACCATCACAGACACTCTGAAGATGTAGGCTTGACTCTTTCTTCCTCTACCCAACTGTCCCATGCTGCCTCACAGTTAAAAGAAGTCATCAGCACTTCTGTCCCCACCTGCCAGCTGTGCCACTCTCAGATGCCCAAGGGACCCAGAAGCTCCACACCTGCCAATCACCGTGTGTGCAGTGCCTTCCAGGGAGCACAGGGCTTCTCTCATTCCAACTGCCTTCCTCATGAGAGCATCTTAAAGAAAGTACCTGCAACTTTGCTCATTCTTCTACAGTACAAGGGAGAAAAAAATCATTTTTTCTTTTACTTTTCTGAATTCCTACCTGGGGACCCTCAAAACAAAAGACAGATTAACAAGAGAAATAAAACAAGAGTTTGTTTACATGTATACCTCATACACAGGAAACTCCCAGGGAAAAATAGGTTACTCTCAAAGAGGTGGCTTATGACTCTGGCTTATATAGCACCTTCAACAAAGGACAATAAATTGTTGCAGAAAGAAGACAAAGGAAAAGGATCTTGAGTTACTAGGGGTAGCCAGTTGTGGAAAAGCAAATACGTGGTAGATAAAGGCTGGTCAGTAAAATTTATCACCGAAGCTTTCCCTGGTGCCTTCTCCAGGCTGATAAGAGTCTAATATTGCCTTTGAGGATCAATCTTTGTCTTTCTTCATAGAAAGAGGAGGAAGTAAAGCTTTAAAAAATTATTTTCTGTTTTTAGGCAAATAGGGGGAGAACAGAGAGCTTTTCTTGTATCTCCTTTTCAATTACCTTCAACTCAAAATAATCTTTATGCCAAAGCAGCATATTTTGGGTGGCAAATTCTAGTCTCCTACGGTAAAAACAAGAAAAGATCGGGCTGACTGTGTTTTGAATCCCAGCCCTAGCTGCTTGAAAAATACACAGGTGCATGTGTGTGCATGCCCAAATCCCAATAGGATGGATACATGGAAGACAAATGATTATAGCATTACCGCACCCCCGCTAGGGCACGAATTCTCCCTCTCTGTCTCTCTCTGCTTCTCTCTCTCTGGCAAGCACTCAGCCCTCTGGTAATTAAAAAAAAAATTTGAAAAAGGGAAAACTTTTATCAAAAAAGAAACAATAGTATTTCATTATTATAAACACAGATTAAGTAATAAATCGGTAAAATATATTTGAAATATATGACATCAAATGAGTCTGGATACACTGAGTTATTTCAAGCTTTCACCATTCTTGCATTTCCCCCCTCATTTTCTTTTTTGTCTTTTTTAAATTTTTAATTTGTTTATTTATTTTTTTCATTTCATTTTCTTCCATACATTCAATCACATTATTATTTGTCTCCCCCTCATTTTCTTGCAAATGATTTGGCCTTTGATCAGCCATACATAGCAACATCACCTCTAGTAGAACTGAAGGATTGTTATGATGGAATATAAAGAAAAGGACCACATGTTCTTTTTTTTTTTTTAACTGCCGGAAGGCATGTATGATTTCTAGAGAGAGAGAAACTCCGATAGAGAGAGAGGGAATGGAAAAGCACTTCTAATAAGGCATGATCATGCCACAATCCCTTCTTTTCCATTTATCCATCAGTAGAGATTTGAACATGCATGCACATCTGACCTATTTTTTCTTTTTTTGTAGAAGTTTCACCTTGGAGCATGTGTGCTCACGGGAGAGAGAGAGAGACAGAGACAGTGAGAGGGCAAGTAAGAAATTATCCCCCCAGGGGGAATGGCGATGCCACAGTTCTATTCTCCTCCTGGGACCTTGGGTATGCACACACACAGGTCCAGTATGAGTTTCGAGCCACTAGGCCTGGGACTCTAACCATGACTGGTCACGTGGGAGTCCAGTAACATCACTACACCACCTGCTGGCCCCAGGTTTGGCTTCTCTTGAGTAGTCAGATTTTACCACCATGCCACAGAGCTGACCTTGGGTTTCTAATTTCAAACCTAATGTTTTCTCAGCTGAGACAAAGGAATTAACTTAACTATCGTTACCTTAAGAGCCCATGAAAAACTGGTATTCATTTTTCACCTGAGAGCAGACTTCGAGAAAATAGAAATGATGTTCTTTTGCCTACTTTGTGACTTATCCATGCCATATAGCTTATTGGTTTGTTATGGACTTATTTGTTTATTCGAGTAGGCAAATCAGGCATCGTAAAACAAAGGTCGTACTACGAAAGGGCTGAAGTGAAGAGCAAGCATCTCTCTCCACTCCAGTTCTCCCCATAATGTATTTTCCAGAAATAGTAAGGTATATTGATTGATGTACTAATGACAGATGACTAAACTGGTTTCCATCTTGTTCACCATGATGCATCATGTTTCACCACTGAGTTTCATGAAATAGTGGCTCTCAGCACTTTTTATTAGTACACGAAGAACTTTCTCATTCCTTTTTAGAGCTAAATACTACCTTATAGATGTACCATCATGTTTAGCCACTTCTCTATTGATAAATATGTATATTACTTTGACTTCTTTACCATTGTAAATACTGTTTCCATATTTAATTTCAAATCATTTCTCACATGTGCTATTAAAAGTACCATCTAATAGGTCATTCTACCAGCTTGGAATTGCTGCATCAAGGGTGCAATATATATATATATTTTTTTGGGGGGAGCTTTTCACTATAGGGCGCGTGCACTCACCAGACAGAGAGAGACATAGAGACAGAAAACGAGAAATCACCCCCCAGGGGGGATGGTCACGCCGCAATCCCTTCTCCTCCATTCTCCTCTCAGGATCTTGGGCACACACGCACACGCGCCCGGCGTGAGCTTTTTTAAGCCACTGGGTACAGGACGCGAACCGCGGTTGACTACGTGGGAGTCCAGCGACATAGCCATTACGCTAACTGCTGGTTCCCAAGGGTGCAATATTTTTAACATTAATTAATATTGTTAAATTGACCTCTGGTCCTTCCAGCCCAACATCCAAGTGAGAAGCTGTTTTCATCTGAGGCAGGCCTGGCTCTGCTCCTTTAACTGAAGAGCTTCTGCTTGAAAACTCTCCTTCCACCCCAACACCCAAAGAGGGATCATAGAAAATCTTAACTTTCACTGAACTGCTACAGAAGGGGAGAAACTCATCTTCATAAATCTGAACTTAAATCTCTTTCTGTGCATACCATGTTGCAAAACACAGTAGTAGAGGAGAAGTTGGCATAGAAGTACCATGGTAGTGGTAAAGTGAAGCATAAGAGCTTACAGTTGCAGAAACCTCCAGCTATTTAGCCAAATGTGAATATACCACTAAATGACTAAAAACCAGAGAAGAAAGACTGCAAAGTGAGCAGCAGTAAAAAACATGGAGCTGCAGAGAGAACACGGCTCATCTTCTCCCACACACCTCTCAATTCTCCGTTGAAAGCCTGCAGCTCAGCCCAGGAGCACCTATTCCCTAGAAACTGGGAGGCCTTTGTAATATATAGTTCCATTGACAAAAGTGCAGTTTGCTTGGTTAGATTCAGGAAAACAGAACTATAGAGATATTGCAGGTTGTCTCCTCCCACACACCTCTAACACTCCAAGAAAGTAGGAAGAAATATATAATCCATCAGATGACCAGAAACTACTGCAGAGGCACAAGAAATATGAGAAACCAAGAAAATATCTCTCCCCCAAGGGTAAAGAACAGCCCTTCATCATCCACAGATAGCACAATGGAACTCTTGAAAATGTCAGATAAAGAATTTAAAATATTTGGGACCAGCAGTTGGCATAGTGGCTATGTTGCTAGACTCCCATGTAGTCAACCACAGTTCAAGTCCCAGACCCGGCAGCTTAAACTCACTCTGGGCATGTGTGCCCAAGATCCTGAGAGGATAATGGAGGAAGAGGGATTGTAGCGTGGCCATCTCCCCTAGGGAGTGATTTCTTGCTTTCTGTCTCTCTGTCTCTCTCTGTCTTTCTGGCAAGCGCACACTCCCTATAGCAAAAGCTTCTCCAAAAAAAAGAGAATTCAAAATATTCATAGTGAAAAAGCTAACAGAGATGTAAGCCAAGAAAGACAACAAACCCCAGAAGATGCAGGAAAAAAGAGAAGACAAGTTCTAGGAGGTGAGAAAATTCTGCACTATCCAAGAGAGGAAATACACACCATAAGAAAGAATCATACACAACTGTTAAAGATGAAGACTGTGATACAGGAAATCAAAACCTTTCTTGAAAGTATTAAAAGCAGATTAGATCATGCGGAAGATCGAATCTTGGATGTAGAAGACTGAACTTCTGACCTAGAAATTTCACCAAAAAGATTGAGAAAACCCCTCAAAAATGAGAATAATATACAAATAATATTAGATACCATTAGATGCCAAACATCCAGATCATTGGTATCCCAGAAGGTTAGGAAATTAATAAGGGCATTGATAATCTATTCCATGAAATCCTGGAAGAAAATTTCCCAAACCTAGAGAGGCATTCAAAAATCCAGACCCAAGAAATACAAAGAACCCTATATAGAATCAACCCAAGAAGATCTTCTCCCAGATACATCATAGCCAGATTGACCAAAACCACAGACAGAGACAAGATACTAAAATTGGCAAGAGAGAAATGTCAAGTTACTTTCAAAGGATATCCCTAAGGCTAACTAACATCTGACCTCTCATTGGAAACAATGCAAAAAAGGAAAGAATGGGAAAATATATTCAAAGTGTTAAATGAAAAACAATTTCAACCAAGAACACTGTATCTGGCAAGATTATCCTTCATATGGGAAGAAAAGCCCAAACACTCTCAGATAAACAAATCCTGAACAAATTTACCAACACCAGACCAGCTCTCCAAGAAGTGCTGAAGGGAGTGCTAGCTATCCCAGGAAAACTAAAGTCAGACACACAGAAATAAGAGTATAGAAAACAACCAAGAAAATGGACAGCCTAATGTTAGGGACGAGTCTGGAAATATCAATAATAATGTTGAATATTAACTTCCAGGATTTAAATGGAAAGATCAGACCACAGTAACACTGCACATTCAACAAAAGAGAGATTACATGGGACTGAACTGGTGAAATCAAATTCTATGACTTTTGACTAAAATATCACTGATTTTCTTCTATGCTTTGTCTTACAAATTTAAGGATTTTTTGTTTCCTTTAGAGATGTTGATAGGTTCAAAAAGATGTTAAATTATTTTTTAATTGAAACATAAACCTTGTCCTATGGGTCTTACTTGGTTTCCTTTGATAAAAATATGTACAGGATATGAAATGGGCAACAGGATAGGGGTGGGGGAAAAGAAATAATTAAATCTCAGGACCTATAGTATTTATTCAAATCAAGCAAACTTCCAGACAACCAAACTTACACACTCTTTTCCAATAGGGATTCTGGGATTACACTCGCAAAACCCTAATGGTTCACATTTCTGAGTGGAGTCAATGCTCAGTGTCTTCTTGATTTTCAGTTTTAAATGCTACTCATTCCTGCAAGGGTCTCTGATTGGTCCCATGGGTGACTGAGGCCAACTGAGGACTAATTTACATTCTCCTTCATAAGAAACACTGAGGGGTCAGGTGGTGGCACAGGGGAAATGCAGCTAGATCCACAAGGGAAGGTTCTGGGTTTGCCTCCTGGAGCCTCCCTGTGCATGCTTGCACACATGCCTATAGTCTGGCCTGGCTAAAACTGGGGTCATGGCATGGAAGCCTTGTTGGGAGGTATCCCCACCTCCCACACACACACTCATGGAAGAAATAAATAAACTTAAAGAAAAGGAAAAAACACACACACACACACACACTGAGGCAATCTGACATGTGTTTCCTGCAATTTGAGGGGCAAATGAACTGGTTCCTGACTCACATCTAGATAGGTCAAAGACAGACTGCTATGGCTGGCTAGCTACTCTGGTTGCAGTGAGATGACTGTGAGGGGAACAGCTGAAACTTTCACATGAGATTTCCTTGACCCAGAACTGTAGCTTAGGAAAGGAATTCCGTGTGGAATGCAGAGTGAACGAGCAATTATTAGCTTGTGTGTTAACGGCAGTTTTTCTCGACAATAATACGGGGCTGCTGATGTGCAAAATATAAATAAGCTATTTTGCTTTTAAATGAAAAGTTCACTTTAGTTTTCTGCCTAATTAAGCACTAGCTACCAGTCATAGTTAGGTGTATTTGTGCTTTCTGGATGACAGCACAATTAACACTGCCTTATCGATAACCATGATAAACTATCAGTAGGTCCCAGTAGGATGCCCACATATAGCTTGTTCAGGTGGTGAGGAACACTCTTATTTGTTTGCTGGAGCTTTTAGTTCTTGGTTGTATCTCTAAATGTGAAAGAGCTGACAGGCTCCTGTAGCCCTCACAAAAATATTAACAGCAAACAGACTCCAGTTTTTTGGAATAATTCCAAGTGAGTATCTTGATCAAATAAGCCTATGGCTATCGGGACAGTGGACTGGACTGTGCTGAGTTTTTCTGCAGGTCTCACCATGTCAGCCAGGCCAGAACACATCAAGCCCCATTTCAGAATTGGAGCCCAGGGGAAACAAAAAAAAAAAAAAAAAAAAAACTGTTCTGGGACCTGCTGGGTGACTGTGCAGCGACCTCAGCCTCTCGGGAGCAGCGACCTCAGCCTCTCGGGAGCATCACTTCTGCTCTGTCCAGGACACATTGGTAGGTGACCTACAGTCTGGGGGAGCTGGCAGTGGACATCTCAGCCTGGCCAACAAGGAAGGGCAGCACCTCAGCCTGCACCCACAGCAACCTCCCCAGGGCTTTGCCTTCCCACAGACAGACACTGAGGCTTCCTCTCCATCCCCGACCGCCCGGCTCTGTCCTCTACTAGGGACAAGAGCCCTGGGAGCAACAGGTGCAGCGTTGCCTCACCGGGTCCAATGAGTTCTTTACACATATATGGCACATACTGTACAGAGCGTTCTTCTGGACTGTAGGGTATGACTATGAGTCTGCTGCAATGCTGGGCATGGGATGAGCCTTCCAGCTGATACCATGATGATGAGCCATTCTCCATGATGATGGAGGCTGTGTAGGGAGATGATAGTAATGCCATGGTGGCCTCAGTGACATCACGTGAGTTGGGAAGTTCTATCATTTATATGTTTAAGTGGATAATGTTATAAAGCACTAAATTATCACTATTTAAATATACATTTTATGTCCTATTTCTTTACATTTTACATTTCTTTTCACAAGAAAGAAAGAGAGAGACAGATAAAAAGACAGGCAACCCCAACAGGGCCTTCACACAGCTCTAGCTGGAGAGCACAGATAGGCATGTGTGCTGGCACGCTCAGGGGAGGTCCCAGGATGTGAACATTTCCCATGTGGGGTCAATTGTGTTACTGCTATGCCACCAACTGGCACCTATATTCTATTTATTGATCCACCTAATGGAACAAAGAATCAACAAAATACAAGTAGAAGCTGTTAACACTACATCAGAGGACAACAATGGAAAGTACATCTTTGGAAGTAAGGAAACTAAACTCCAGGAACATCATTAAGTCAGAATAATTCTTGTCCAAGACACTTTCTACAGATGACCTTTTACTATAGCAATAGATGTTACTTGGAAACTTCATCGCATGTGAATAGATCATCTGTGGGGCAAAATTCAAGTATCGTTGATTCCCTGATAAAAAAAACTCATGGTCATATGACCCCTTAATAACACTAATATGTTCCCAACAATGTAAAGAATGATCTCCAACAAGTATGTATACTTTTAAGTCCATGTATTTATTTCTTCTATGAGAGTGAGAGAAGCCGATGAGAGAGAGAGAGAGACGGTCACCCTCAACAGAGTCTTCACACTGGTTTGTATAGGGAGACCTCAGGACTCAAACAAGAGCCTTCCCATGTGGCCTCAGCCTCATGGAGTGTTGTCTTTCCACTGCACCAACATGGCAGGACTATAAACTTAAAGAAAGACCCATGCCTGTCATTTTTGCTGTTTATCAGAGGGCTTTTATTTTGCAGAGTCAATAAATGAATAAATAAATTTACATTAGCTTATACGCAATTCAACTGTTTGCTGTGCCCAATCCTTTGTCAATGATGCTTTAGTGGTGCCACATTCTATAGCTGGCACAAAATAATTTAATGATATTTCTACAGTGTTTGAAGTATGATGATTCCCTAATCATGTGTCCTATAATTCATCAGCAAGCTATAAGGATGACACAGAGCTGGTCAGAACGAGAAAGAGAATAAATGACCTAAAGGAATAATTTGTCCACAAAGACAAATAGGACCTAATGAGAAACAGCAATCGCGGTAATATCTAATACCCCTTAAGTCAGAATTCCATCACATACTACTTAGACCTGTGAGTTAGATCCTGTTATTATGGAAATGTTGAACAGCGTATCCAAGCTACACAGTCAGTAAGTGTAGGAGATGGGATTTGAATGCAGGGTACCTGAACCCCAGCCTCTGAACCTCCACCTCACCTCCAAGGCCTAGCTTCTGTGTCTCCATGGCTTTTAATGGCTAGTTAGAGCAGTTCCTAAAATGAGTCCACTTAAGAATGACAAAAAGCCAGATAAGCATCATTGTTTAGCATTATGGAGACAATGATAGGATTGAATTTATGAGCACAAGGTATTCTTTCTCCCCTAACCCAGAGAAACCACCAAGAAGCCACTTTCATTTCTTTCTCCACACAGGTTTCAGAAGGCTCCACCCCTAAGGGAAAATAGGTGAGGTCCAAGTGAGAATTTCATGACCATCCTTACCAAGGACCGATCTGCTCTTCCCTTTACTTATCTGTGGCGTCATCTGAAATAGCATGATGGTTAAGAAGACGATGTTGACAGTGAGTCCAAGTTACATAGCAGACTCTCACTTAAAGATTTTTGGCCTATTAATAACCATGTCTCTTAACTGCAAAATAAGTGCAGTGGGACCAACAAACTCCCACCAACTCAGGTGCTTCATGGTCAGTTATCAGCCACCAAAGCCAGGGACTGAAATCTGAGAGTCTCCTGTCCTGGGGTCTAGAGACAGAAACAGTAATTTTGTTCATTTCATCTAAAAAAAAAAAAGTATTTTAACTTAGTGCACATACATAGCTAGAGGTGTAAAAACTATGAAAGTGAATTCTCAAACTCTTTAATTTCTGGATTTTAAATTAGGTAAGAGGAACCAATGACGTCTCCATTCTCCTACCCAGGCAAGTGCTCCCCCTGCTAGAAATCTATTTTGAATCCCATTAATTGTGACCAACACCTTCTTGAATGACCTATTTGAAAGACGTCTATAATTTAAACTTTTAAGACTATCACCAATCTACAGCTAATGAAAGCTTTTCTAGTCCTCCTGGAGCTACAATAGATAAAATAACATTTATCTGCCCTAGCTTGGGTAGAATGAATATAGAATAATACTATAAATCTCAGAAAAATGATCCCAGAGAATGCTTATGGGTTGTTGCTGTGTCTTAATTCAGCAGAGTAATAGAATTATTTGGGGAATACCTAACAGAATCAAAAAAGATCAGAAAGGTTGATGAGAATGATTTTTTACTCAACACTCTAGGAGATGGGTTTTGGCTACACCTATCTGAAATGTAGACGCACCATACATATCTCAGACGTTAGGTCCTGACATTTCTGAGATTTAACTGCCTCAATGTGATCACCATATCTAATTCTTATTTTAATCACTTTATTAGTAGTAGTAGTAGTAGTAGTAGTAGTATTTATACATTCAATCGTTATATGTCATTTAGTTTGTAAAGAGATTTTACCCAACATGATAGATGCCACATAGCAGGCAAGTTGAGAATACTATACACGACATCACCAACAAGCAACACACCATATCTGTGTTGCACAAATGTCTTACTTCTCCATTTTTCTCTCTCTAATTCTTAAACCTACAGGTCTAGACAAAATGAATCAACATGTCGAAGGTTTTATTTTCTTAATTTTCGCTGTAGTATTAAAGGTTGGGCACTTAAAAATCTTACATCGCCAGGCCCAGCAGATGGTGTAATGGTTACATTGTTATGAATGGTTAGGAGTCAACTCTCACATAGGGGACTGTGGTTTGAGTTCCAGATCTAGCAACTTAAAACTTACACTGGGCGCATGTGCGTGCATGCCCAAAATCCCAAGAGGAGACTGGAGGAGAATGGACTGTGGCATGGCCATCTCCTCAAGGGGTGATTTCTCACTTTCTGTCTCTCTGTCTCTCTGCCGTGAGCACGAGCCCAACAGCAAAAATCTCTATAAGAAAAAATCTTATATCACCTAGGCTCCATCTGGAATATTTTATTAAAGAGAGAGAGAGAAGGACAGTATATATTCCAAGCAATATCATTTAAAATTCTAAACATGTGGATTTAAAGTTTAGCATCCACAGACTAGATTGTAAATCATACAATCTGGAAGGCACTCTCAATTATAACAAATCAATCAATTGTGGATTGTCTTGCAAAGAAGTGCAAACCATGTGAAAGCTACTAATTGCATAAAAAAATGACTTCCCATAGAGGGGCCAAAAATACAAATTGTCATTTTCTCTGTACTAATAGAGTGAGTCAATCTGAGTTAATACATATCCATACTAAATACACACACACACACACACACACACACACACACACATATCTAAACAACACTCCTACAGTCTAACCATCTGAGAAGCTTGACCATCAAAGTAAGAAATCCAGACAGAATTCAACAACATTCAACATTGAGTACCTTAAATGCACTCCATGATAGATCTGAAAGAGGGAGCCATATAATCTAAAAGATCATAAAAGGAAAGAACAGAAAACATGTTCATAAGTAAACTTTATAAATATGAGTTAAGGAGTTTATTTATTTTCACATTGAACTGGAGATCCACACCTCTATTAACACTTTGATATCAGATACAATTGGATTTAGAGAAATGCTTTCCCTCATGGAGAATATAACCTATCCAAAGTTGAACCCACTAAGTCTACTATGATATCAGAGATAACCAGCAAAACATACCGAGTTGGGTGGAAATGAATAGGATTATATTGAAGTACTATTTTCTAGCCAGCCACTATTATTTTACAATGTGTTTTGAATATATATCTATTTTTATAAATACTCTTCTATAATATTTAAGTTTTATCATTATGGGGCTGGCAGGTAATGTGGTGGTAAAGGTGCTAGACTCCCACATGCCTGACTACAGTTCGAGTCCCAGATCTGGCAGTTCGCTTTCTCTCTCTGAGTTCAAATTGAAGAAGAAGAATAAATAGATAAAATTAAATAAATAATTATTTTAAGAATGTTTTATAATTATTTATTTCTTCTATGAGAGAGAGAGAACCAAGCTCCCCAAATGAGGTCTTTATGCCATGATCCAACCCTTGTTGCAGTTGACCCAGACCCTAGGCTTGTGCACACATGCCCCAGGAGTGCTCAAGGAGGTTCAAGGACACAAACTCAGGACCTTTCCCATTTGGGTCCAATTGAGTTACTACTGTACCACCACCAGGCTGTATAACATTATTTTTAATGGTGCATGGTATTCCATTTTTATGGATGCATTATTATTTAAATAATCTTTTATAATTATTTCCAAGTTTTCTTATTACAAACAAATATTGAATAAATATATTTGAAACTAAATCTTTGCCCATGCCCTTGAATTTTCCCTTAGAGTAAAACCCATAAGGTAAAGGTAGATTAAGGATACTTTCATATGTAATAATTTTGACATATTCACAATTGTTCCCCAGAGATTGTATCAATTTATAGTTTTATACTAACTTTTCTTTTCCAATTGTTAGAAAAAAAAAGAAACTTTTTTTTTTTTTAATTGCCGGAGATCATGTGCACTCATCAGAGAGACTCAGAAACAGAGAGAAAAAGAGGAGGAAAAGCACTTCTCAATGGGGTGTGGATGTGCTGCAATTCCTTCTTCTTCATTTATCCATCCTGCTACAATCTGGGGACACACACAATCAGCATGTTTTTCAAGCTGACCAAGCCAGGACTCATATTGCAGTCAGCTATGTCAGCTCAGACTCCTTTAACCACTAAGCTACAGGATTGGCCCTCAAAAAGAAGTCTATTTTTGGGAACCAGCAGTTAGCGTAATGGCTATGTCGCTGGACTCCCACTTAGTCGACCGTGGTTCGCGTCCTGGACCCGGTGGCTTAAAACTCACGCCGGGCGCGTGTGCATGCGTGCCCAAGATCCCGAGAGGAGAATGGAGGAGAAGGGATTGCGGCGTGACCTTCCCTCCTGGGGGGTGATTTCTCGCTTTCTGTCTCTATGTCTCTCTCTGTCTGTCTGGTGAGTGCACGTGCCCTATAATGAAAATCTCTCCCAAAAAAAAAAAGTCTATTTTAATTCATAATTTTTGATTCATGTTAAGCACCTTTTATAGGAAACTACCTGGTTGCACTCATTCATTTTTCTACCGTTATGTTGATTATTTCTTATTAATTGCCTAGAAAGTTTTATTTGTGTTATCAAAAGTAAGACCCATTGATAAGTATGTGGAAATATTTTCCCATTAATTTATTTGGGTAACAATTACTGTGTCTACTATATGCCAAGATATGTCCTAAGCTCCATAAGTAACATGGAGGGAAAAGTCAGGTAATCTTTAAAAGAACAAAACTATGGCCTCACATAGGCTCCTAGAATGCCAAACTGAACACCGAAAAATAATAGGTCATCTGACAGTTTGAGGAGAAAATTGGTGAACCAAGCATTTTGTATTTAACCAGTTCACATAAAAGGACATTGTCAGTTAGTCACAGATTCAGGAAACATTCCACCCATATTTTCCTGAAAAATTAGCTGACAGTGTCCTGCAACAAACTGAAAAAATTCAATCCATTTAGGAATCAAAGAATGGGAGAGACATGTCATAAAAATACTGTGTGAAAATGTCCACAAACAGATGAATGGATTGAAAAAGTGTGGCACATATACTCCATGGAATACTATTCAGCCATAAAAAAAAAAAACAATGAGACCATGGCATTTGATAGAAAGTAGATGAATATGGAAGATTTATTGCTGAGTGAAGGGAATCAGGCTACGAAAAAGACATTGTATGTCTCCACTTACCATATACTGACTGTCCGCACTCTATGGTAGAGACTGACAGATTGGAGGACATAAAAGCATTGAAAATAGTTATGGACACGGGACAAAGTGGAAGGAGGGAAGGAGAGGGAGAGTGCAGGAAAGGAAATTTGGGAGAAAAAAGAGAGAGGCTAGACATTTGTGGGACACAGAAATGGTTTATTACCTGTTGATGATGACATGTAAAGTATTCTCAACTGGACTCGTCTGAGGTATATTTCATGCTAGGTGAAGTCTCTTTACAAGCAAAATGATGTATAGTGATTGAATGTATAAATAATAATAACATTTTAAAAAATACTGGGTGAGCTTTTGAAAGTCACAAAAACAGGCACAGTAAAACATTTGCTGGTACAGCTTACAAAATTATGAAAATGGTTGCTAATGTTAATATCTACTTCCAAAGGATATGTATGCAAAGGGCTGCAGGAATTGCTACCCCAACAAATGGCACCTTTACCACCATGACAACTGCCAGCCCCCAAAACCCAGATAATTTTAATGAAACTGAGAAATTGTGTATAGGGAGAAAAGGGGGAAAAGGGTAAAAATATACATGAAATGTTTCCATTTCACAAAAGTATGAAAATTAAGTGTATAGATTCAAGATCTTTCAAAAATCCAAGTGCAATAACAGAAAAGTAATAAATAGGATATATGTCCTCTAAATCACTGAAGAGGAGATCATAATAAAAAAAATACATAGTTCATGCCAAAGGAGGCATTAAAAAGATACTTAATTTAGGGGCCAGCAGATGGCATAGCAATTACATCACTGGATTCCCACATGGCTGGCTGCGGTTCTTGTCCCAGACCTGGCGACTTGGCTTGCTTTCTCACTTTCTTTCTCTCTCTCTCTCTCTCTCTCGTCAAAATAAATAATAAATAAAATAATTTTTCAATGCTTATTTTTATTTTCATTTTTATTTATTTGTGCCATAGTTCCTGTGTGCTCACTGGAGACAGAAACAGAGACAATGAGCAGGAAATTGAGAAATCATTCCCCAGAAGGCGTAACCATTCCACAATTCCTTCTTTTCTATTCTTCTCCTAATATTGTGGACACACATGCACATCTGCCCAGTAATTTTCAAGCCACAAGGTCTGGGACTCAAACCACAGTTGGCCATGTGAGAGTCCAACACCTTAACTAACATACCACCTGCCACCCCCTCACCAAAAGATGCACATTTTAGAAAGTGCAGTCAAGTCACAGGTAAAGATATACTGAAAGAAATATAAACAGAAAAAAGTGGGGCCCGCCACAGCGGTGCTACAGTAACAGAACACTGCGATGCTGAATCCACAGGAAAGGTGCTGGTTCATGTCCAGAGGCCTCCCTCCACACACTGGGTACAAACTCAAACCTGTGATTCTGACTGGCTGAGACTGGGGGTGAATTATGGCATGAAATCTTGTTGGAAGGGGGAAAAAAAGTCTTTTTTAAAAAGTGGCATGGCAATATTATATTTATGCAAAATAAAATCCACGTAAAAAGTACTGATTAAGACTTGAGGCCAGTAGGTGGTATGGTAGTTAAGACACTGGACTCCCACATAACCTACCATGGTTTGAGTCCCAGCCCCGGCAGAGGAGAATGAGCAGAAGGGATTGCAGCATGGCCATCCCCACTTTGTGCCTCTCTCTCCTCCCAGTGAGCATACACACCCTATGGCAAAACCTCCCCCCAAATAGTCAATTGAGACAAATCAAATAACTACCATATTACATTCTAAAGGGTGTAATCAGTTATGTAACGATAATAATTCTTTATGCAATAAATTGCATAATATCACTATTGATAAATTAAGAAAGTATTAGAGATCAAAAGAAGAACTGGAGGAAAAAAATAACAACTAAAAGCAGAAAGGGAAAAGCAAGAAAAACAAAAGTGCTAGTGGATTAGAAAAAATGTTCAATTGTTAAGTATAATTTTTTTAATAACTTACAAGATTTAAATCACTACTAAGAGTAACCAAGAAGAAGAAAAAACCTAAGTATATAAAATTAGAAATAAGAGGGTGGCTGGGAGGGCCAAAGAGAAGGAACATTTAACAGATCTAAGAAAGCAAAATTTTCTATTGAATAGAATGTGCATGGTAATATCTTTGATTTGTCAAAAACAAATAAAATAGGAACAAGAAAATTAATATGGGAGATTTAGAATAACTATTAGAAAAGCCTGTTACAACTTTTTTCTAATTGCCAGAGGGTGTATATATTCACCAGAGATAGAGAGAAAGCATCCCCCAGTGGGTGTAGTCATGCCATAATCCTCTTTCCTCCATTTTTCTGTCTTGTCAGGATCTTGGACATGCACGCACATGTGCCCAGTGCGTTTTTCAAGCCTTTGGGCAGGGCTGGAACTGCTGTCAGTCATGTGAGATTGGCTCCAAATGCACAGAACCAAATCACGATGCTATGGAGCAGTTCCGTTGTAACTTGATGAATAATACATTTGAAAATCTGACTAAAATATATAATTTACTAGAAAATATAAATTGTTAAATTTAGAAAATAAAATTAATTAATTGGACGCAGATTATGAGACAAAAATTTGTAAAAGCTCTCAGAGCACTACCCTTTAGCTGGTAGGGTAACTATCTAAGAGTCAAGGAGTTTTCATTGCAAATTCTATCAAATCTTCAAGGAAACCAGTAATACCTATATTACATATGCCCCCTTAAGTACACATATAAAAGATGAAATAGTTTCCATTTATATGACAGCTCTAACATAATCCTAAGATTAAACCCTATTTAAGGTAGGGTTTAATATACTTAAACCACAATTTGTGGGCAAGGGGCGGCGTCCCTCAGTCATGGCCTCCAACCAGCATCCCAAATGTGGTACTACTGGAGAAGCAAGCTGGCCCAGGGTCGGCCTCTGAGTTGGCAGAGCCACTTCCCTTCACAGACCTGAGAGAACAGAAAATGCTGTGAAAACACAAGTTCACTTTTGGGAACCAGCAGTTAGCGTAATGGCTATGTCGCTGGACTCCCACGTAGTCGACCGCGGTTCGTGTCCCGGACCTGGTGGCTTAGAACTCACGCCGGGCGCGTGTGCGTGGGTGCCCAAGATCCCAAGAGGAGAATGGAGGAGAAGGGATTGCGGCGTGACCATCCCCCCTGGGGGGTGATTTCTCGCTTTCTGTCTCTATGTCTCTTTCTGTCTGTCTGGCGAGCGCACGCGCCCTGCAGTGAAAATCTCTCAAAAAAAAAAACCAAAAAAACAAAACACAAGTTCACTTTTAAGCAACTGGGAAGATGAGAAAAACCAAAATCAGAAAAGCACAACAAAAAGCCCCCCACACAAGCTGCTCTTTATTTTACTTTATTTATTTCGTTTTTGAGAGATGTGTGCTATAGGCCACATGCACACGCCAGAGAGAGACACAGAGAGACAGAAAGTGAGAAATCAACAACCAGGGGGGATGGCCATGCCACAATCCCTTCTCCATTCTCCTCTTGGGATCTTGGGCATGTACACACATACGCCCAGCATGAGTTTAAGCCACTAGTTCTGGGACTCGAATTGTGGTTGACTATGTGGAAGTCCAGCAACGTAACCATTGCACCATCAATGGTCCCACAAGCTGCTCTTTATTTCAATGAGAAATTCTGCAAATACCATCTGGAAGGATTGAGCATGGTACAAATAAAAACTATGGAAGTGATGTCAGACAAAAAGGAAATTTTCTTAAGGAGTTCGAAATGGGTTGTAAAGCCATAGAGACAACTCACAACACAACAGCACATTGGCCCAAGAACCGCTAAGGAACATAAGCTGCAGTGATGGCTTAAGAAGTTTTGCAAAGGAGACGAGAGCCTTGAAGATCAGGAGGGTAACGGCAGGCCATTGGAAATTGACAACAACCAATTTGCAGTAATCATCCAAGCTGATCCTCTTACAACTGCATGAGAAATTGTCAAAGAACTAAACAGTACCCATTTTATGGTCACTCAGCTTTTGAAGCAATTGGAAAGGTGAAAAAGCTGGGTGAAAGGGTGCCACATGAGCTGACTGAAAACAAAAAACTGTCATTTTGAATTTTCATCTTCCCCTTATTCTACACAACAGAAACTGTAACAAAGAATGAATTTTATATGACAACTGGTGACAGCCAGCTCACTGGTTGGATCAGGAAGCTACAAAACACTTCCCAAAGCCAAACTTGCACCAAAATAATGTCATGGTCACCATTTGGCGGGGTCTGATCCACTACCGCTTTCTGAATCCTAGTAAAAACATTGCATTTGGGAAATGTGCTCTCCAAATTGACATGAAACACCAAAGCCCATAACTCCTACAGCCGGCATTGGTCAACAGAAAGTTCTTCATGACCAGGCCCAAACTCATGTCCCACAACCAACACTTCAAAAGCCAGACAAACTGGGCTACAAAGTTTGACCTCATCTGCCATATTCACCTGACTTCTCGCCAACCAACTGCTTCATCAAGCAGACCGACAGCTTTCTGGAGGGAAAACGCTTCCACAACCAGAAGATGCAGAAGATGCTTTCCAAGAGTTCACTTGAAGCCCAAAGCACAGATTTTTATGCCCCAGGAATAAACAAACTTACTTCTCATTGACAAAATGTGTTGATTGTAATGGTTCCCATTTTGGTTAATAAAGAAGGGACTGATTTAAAAAAATACATTTAAAATCAATCTCACTTATGAACACTAAAATAAATTAAAAAATAAATAAAGATTGCAACAGAGAGACACTGTCTTAGGGAAAAAAAGTACCTTTATTCTGTTGACAAGTGGATGATTTAATAATAGAAAAACTATTGATAGAATTCACTATAGTAATTGGTTAAAGGTAGAAAAAAGCCAAATCTTTATAGAGATGGAAAAAATTGGTAACATTTATATAAATTGTAGAATTAAAAAATGTACTTATATAAATCAATTATTTTTAAATAATTATAAGCAGTAGCAACATATTAAATTCAGAAAAAAAGAGAAAAAAACCTGTAATTTCTGTTATCACAGTCATTATTTGGCATGTGGAAGTTTTAGATAAACAATAGGCAATTTTAAAAAATTAAGAACTATGAATTTGAGAAGGGAAAAAAAGGCACATTCTATGTTTTTTCTCTGTTCTTGCCCATGCTGTGATTATGTAAAAAAATCAAGAAAATCAAAAGGAGAAATATTGGAAAAATGACAATTTAGTAAAGAAACCAAGGTTAAAGCTAGTTTAGAAAATCAAATGTTTCCCAGTATTCTCACAATAGCCAACAATAAAATACAGTGAAATAAAATCAATTCACAAATGCTATAAAACATATAAATGTCTAGAAATAAAGTTAATATATTATTATATTGTATTTATTAATAAAAATTATTAATATATATTTATCTTTATAATGAAAACAATTTTTTTTAAATTTTTGCTATAGACCATGTAAGCATGCCAGAGAGAGACAAAAGAGAGAGAGAGAAAGTGAGAAAGCACCCCCTAGAGAAGACGGCCACACCACAATTCCTTCTCATCTATTCTTCTCTTGGGATTTTGGGTACACACATACATATGCCCAGTGTATTTTTCAAGCCACCGGGTTTGGGATTTGAACTGCACAATCGGCCATGTGAGATCCAGCTGCTTTAACCACCATGCTATCCACTGACCC
>NW_006208977.1:665073-673257 GCF_000334495.1 Tupaia belangeri chinensis | reverse complement strand
AGACCGACAGCTTTCTGGAGGGAAAACGCTTCCACAACCAGAAGATGCAGAAGATGCTTTCCAAGAGTTCACTTGAAGCCCAAAGCACAGATTTTTATGCCCCAGGAATAAACAAACTTACTTCTCATTGACAAAATGTGTTGATTGTAATGGTTCCCATTTTGGTTAATAAAGAAGGGACTGATTTAAAAAAATACATTTAAAATCAATCTCACTTATGAACACTAAAATAAATTAAAAAATAAATAAAGATTGCAACAGAGAGACACTGTCTTAGGGAAAAAAAGTACCTTTATTCTGTTGACAAGTGGATGATTTAATAATAGAAAAACTATTGATAGAATTCACTATAGTAATTGGTTAAAGGTAGAAAAAAGCCAAATCTTTATAGAGATGGAAAAAATTGGTAACATTTATATAAATTGTAGAATTAAAAAATGTACTTATATAAATCAATTATTTTTAAATAATTATAAGCAGTAGCACCATATTAAATTCAGAAAAAAAGAGAAAAAAGCCTGTAATTTCTGTTATCACAGTCATTATTTGGCATGTGGAAGTTTTAGATAAACAATAGGCAATTTTAAAAAATTAAGAACTATGAATTTGAGAAGGGAAAAAAAGGCACATTCTATGTTTTTTCTCTGTTCTTGCCCATGCTGTGATTATGTAAAAAAATCAAGAAAATCAAAAGGAGAAATATTGGAAAAATGACAATTTAGTAAAGAAACCAAGGTTAAAGCTAGTTTATAAAATCAAATGTTTCCCAGTATTCTCACAATAGCCAACAATAAAATACAGTGAAATAAAATAAATTCACAAATGCTATAAAACATATAAATTTCTAGAAATAAAGTTAATATATTATTATATTGTATTTATTAATAAAAATTATTAATATATATTTATCTTTATAATGAAAACAATTTTTTTTAAATTTTTGCTATAGACCATGTAAGCATGCCAGAGAGAGACAAAAGAGAGAGAGAGAAAGTGAGAAAGCACCCCCTAGAGAAGACGGCCACACCACAATTCCTTCTCATCTATTCTCCTCTTGGGATTTTGGGTACACACATACATATGCCCAGTGTATTTTTCAAGCCACCGGGTTTGGGATTTGAACTGCACAATCGGCCATGTGAGATCCAGCTGCTTTAACCACCATGCTATCCACTGTCCCCCAAACAAAAATCTTTACTGAAATGTAACCTAATAAGCATTGTCAAATTGAGTGATTTTAATTTTTTCATTATTTTAACTTATATGGATATGTTATATGCATGTATGTGTGTATATATGTATGTGTGTATTTATGTATGCACTGTGTTCCAAAATGATGTGAGATTCTCATAAATCTATAGTACAATATTTATCGATCATGTTGTAGGTTATTTTGTTACATAGCGCATGTCACAGATAGAAACAAATTTCTTTATCAGTTGTAAATCTTGTCAGATCTTTAACTACAGGTGGTTCAAATCTTATTGCCCATGGTTAATTGCTTTGTTTGATGCTTTTCTAAAATCTTTTCTCAAATGACTATAATCTTAAAGTGTTACATCTTTAAGAAAATATATAAAGAGTATGGAAAGAAGATGTACTCTTACTAGTACAGATTTCTGATGATCTAATTAATAAACTGGGAAAAGATATATTCTAGTTTCTATTAAAAAAATTTGTTTTCTAAACTGCTAAGCCAGCTATTAAGTAAAACCAAAATTAACCAAAAGCAAAAAAATGTTTTGACAGAATTTCATGCTAAGTCAGCCAATAACAACATTGCTAAGCTATTTATCACTTCCTGGTCCACTATCTAAGATTAAATGTAAATTGTTAAAGTTGGGGACCAGCAGGTGGCATGGTGGTTAAGGGTGCTGAACTCATGGTGGTTAAGGGCTCTGGATTCCAACATGGCCTACTGTGGTTCGAGTCCTGGATGTGGCAGCTTGCTTTCTCGCTTTCTGTCTATCTTTCTATCTCTCACTCTGCCCCTCTCTGGTCAAACTGAAATAAATAGAAAAATAAAATGAATAAAATTAAATAAAAATAATTCTTTTAAAAATTTGTCAAGGTCTATAATTTAAATGAGATTCATAAGATTGATCTAAGACAAATTACCTAAGTCAAATGACAATCTACTTAACAAGCAATGCTATGCACCTAAATTACAGAGGTAAAAGGATATAAAGCCAATGCTAAGCATAGGCTCATGGAGAACTTGGATGGCCATCCGGTTCTGAGTCCTCCTTATAGCTCTCATTATTACCTCTACACTCCATGACTCACAAAATAGATAAGATGATCCAGATTAAAAAATAATAATAATGATTTATATGGTGGAATTAGTATAGTGACTACTATAAAATGGTAAAATGTCTTATAGCCAATGTTTAGTCCACCAACCTGATATTGAAAAGACAGTAAAAATTGTAGGCATATTCCTATTATCTAATATACCATTTAAATATTACAAAGGAATTTCACTCCTTGGCATGTTTATTGCCTTTTTAATTTTAGTTGTATAAAACTTTCCCATGAAGGAAGGCAATACTATAACAGTAGTTAAAATGTTATTTAAAAATGTGTTTCTCTCATGAGGCATCCCTGGAGAAATCGGAGGTGACTAAACCCTCCAAGGCCTTAATGCATTATGCCAAAGTGTATTTTTACCAGGTAAAGGATGTTGTTTGTGATATACTGACCGAAGACAATCGAACCCTTCATAGTCCAGAGTAGGTGTCTTCTGGAAATTACACCAAAGAAAGACTGCCCACGAGGCGTGTTAGAAAACATCATACCACATTCTTTTCACCACTCACACTGCAGTAAAGCTTCAAGACCTTAAGCTCTGGATTTACAACTTAGAAAAACTATTTCAGACTTTTGTAACTGTATCCCATTTAATCAGGGAAATCTCTTCTTCAGGGCAGACATCTTAGTCACAGAGAGTGTTGCCTACTATCACCAATCGAGACTTCTCTGCCATCGTGAAAAACGTTATTTTGTTTCTTTTTCTTAATTTCTATTGTCTTAATTCTTTCCTCTTCCCCATGGGAAAATCCATGGGACCATAATCAGTGGTTACCTTTAGTTTAAACTTAACCTCCTAGACCAAAACCAGAGCAATTTTGGAGTTTGTGGTAATGCAGAAAAGATCAGGAAACAATTCCACTGATGTCAACATCTCTCTGTTTCAAATGAGAGTTGCCCTAAAACTTCAAAGGAAGAATAAAAACTATTTTTTACATTCTTCAAAAGATAAGCTAGTTTACAGTGAGAATAGATTCAGTACGGTTCCTGGAGATTCACTTTGGGCAGTAATGGGATACCAGTTTTATTTAACGCTTATCCATAAACTAGAAAAAGATTTCAAATTTTGGAGCCAAATAAGATCTCCTAGAATTTCAGGTGGGTAGAAGTCACCCTCCAGAAGGTGAATGATTAACACACAAGTTTAACAAAAATGCTTAATGAAGTATCGCGCAGCTTTAGTCTCTCTTTTGTTCAAGTTAGGGGTGTGTGTGATACTGAACAAAACTAAACATTGTACCTAGGTAAGTCAAAAGAAAGGAACAGGTGATTTGTTTCTAAAAATAACTGAGAGTTTGTTTGCAGACATTTTAAAATGGTGGACATAAAAAGGCCTGATTTTTCAAGGTTTCTAATATTTATATTTCTTCTAGTAGGCCTTTAGGTTATTACGATTTATATTACTAGGATAATAACAAATCAGGGCATTTTAGAGAAAGCTATGGTCCTTGGAACCAGCAGGTGGCGTGGTTAAGGCACTGGATGCTCCCACATGGCTGACCATGGTTAGAGTCCTGGACCTGGTGACTTGCTTTCTCACTTTCCCTCTTTCTCTCTCTCTGTATCTCTCTGATAAAATCAAAATAAAATGAATGAATTAATAAAAGTAAATAAATAATTGTTTTAAAAACAAGAAAGCAAGCTATGGTCCTTAATCATCATCACATCTTAAACAAGGACTATGTCCAACTAGACTCGAATACTATAAAATTGCCTATATTATCTGAATCTTGTTTAATTTGGTTTTGTTTGTTTCATGAAAGCTTCTGTTAAAGAGTACAGTTTGGGGACCAACAGTTAACGTAATGGCTATGTTGCTGGACTCCCATGTAGTCAACCGTGGTTCGCGTCCCGGACCCGGTGGCTTAAAACTCATGCCGGGCACATGTGCGTGCGTGCCCAAGATCCCGAGAGGAGAATGGAGGAGAAGGGATTGCTGTGTGGCCATCCCCCCGGGGGGTGATTTCTCACTTTCTGTCTCTCTGTTTCTGTTGGCGAGTGCACACACCCTATAGCAAAAACCTCTTCAAAAAAAAAAAAAAAAAAGAGTACAGTTTGAGCTTTGGATGTGAATACACTTAATACTTGTTTTAGTCCCCCTGATGAGCTGTATCCTCTTAAGTCTTAAATGTTTCGTATGCTGCCATCCATCAGACACTAAGTAAATCTTGCTTCAACTGGATCAGTAAGAACATAGAAGAGGAACGGTTCAACTCATTTGACATTCTTAGGAATTCCATGCCAGAGGCCAGAAAAAACCTCAGCTCTACACTGATTGCAATTTTCTACTCTGAGAAATCACTAAATTACTGGGTCATCGGCAAAATCATGACGCATGTTTTTCTTCTTGGAGAGGTTTTTGCTGTAGGGTGCATGCACTCGCCAGAAAAACGGAGAGACAGACAGAAAGTGAGAAATCACCTCCCAGGGGGGATGGTCATGCTGCAGTCCCTTCTCCATTCTCCCCTTAGGATCTGGGGCACGCACACACACACACCTGGCATGAGTTTAAGCTACCAGGTCCAAGACTCGAACTGCAGTCAACTACATGGGAGTCCAGCGATGTAGCCATTACGCCATCTGCTGGTCCCAATGATGCATTTTTACATGGGAAAATAAGTCATGACTTTTCTGATGACCAATAAATTGAAGTTTTTCTTTAACACTATATACCTGCTGGGATTGCTATCAGTTCTTCTCTAACTTATAAATGTACTGTAACTGTTTAAAATAAAAACTGAATTCTTTTTTTCAAACTAAAGGGCCTTCTGTACAAATGGCTTATAGCAGATAAATCTTTCTGGTTGAAAACTACTATAAAATATGGACCAAACCCCCCCTCCCCAAAGCCAACAAACCAAGCCTGCTTGGTGACACAGTGGTCATGTGCTACTCAGATAGTACTAGATCCATACTGGAAGGTGGTGAGTTCCAGTGCTCGGTCAGCCTGTACATGCTGATCCCTGTAGCTGGCTCATAGGGCTTGGGGTATCGTGCTGTGAGACTTTGTTGAGGGTGTTTATCTTTTTCTCTCTCTGCCTCTCACTCTTATGAAAGAGATAAACAATTTTTAAAAATCTATTTGAAAGGCCACCAAGACAGGTGGAGTCAGCATATCGAAAGAAGGAAACCCCATGAAGTCAACACCCTTTCCTAAATTTCCCCTTAAAATTTTTTCCAACTAATAAACAACAAACAGACCAAGAAAGAAGCCGCAAAGGGCAAAACAGCTAAGCAGAGTATTCTAAGTACTTAAAACAGTTATGGAGACAAAATTAGAGTTCAGGGCTCCAAAGATCCTGGAAAGAAGAGAAATACAAACAAGCAAGTCTGACACCCAGAGCAGCTATTTCCATCGATGCGTTTGACATTTCGTAAACAATACACTCCCAGAGTCTGAAAACAGAAGAGAAAGCAGCTGTTAAGAGGGCAGTTTCCAAGCAAAATTCCATTCCCGTAAATTCCTAAAATGTAATTATTTCTCAGAAGTGTTCAAAGATGGAAAATAAGTTTCATCAAAACAACCCCCTGAGAAAATCCAAGATTCTGCTAGTAAAGAGAGATGTTAACTGTTCATCTTCTATATTCTGTTTTGCTTCATCCTGCTCAGAGGAAATGAGAATCTCATCCCTTTAAAAAAAATAAAATAACTGGGTTGGCCAGTGGTGTAGTAGTTGGGGGGCAGCTGGATCCCACACGGGCGAGCCCCAGATCTGGCATCTTGATAAAGACACAAACTGTGTGTGTGAATGCCCAAAACCCGGAATAGAGAATGGAGAAGGGATTGCAACATGTATTCCCCCCGGGGAGGGTGTGCTTTCTCACTTTTCCTTTCTCTCTGTCTCTGTGTGTGTGTTTTTCTCCAGTGAGTGCATGTGCCCTATAGCAAATTAATACATGCACATAAACACCACACACACACACACACACACACACACACACACACATACACACAAGTAGAAGATGTGTTACTCTGAACAGAAAGAACAGACTTAATGAAAGAATTAAGAAATAGCTGGAGCAAACAGCTGTTTCCTTTCTTTCTTAAGTTTTCTTTCTTTCCTGAGTAAGAAAGACAGAAATAGAGAAACAGCATCCCCACGTTCCTCGTGGCACAGTTCCCTCTCAGTTTCAGCCAGCCCGGTGTCATGGGCACACACATGCCCAGTGTACTCAGAGAGGTCTCTGGATGTGAACCTGAGAACTTTCCATACGGTCGGCCTTGCAGAGTGTTGCATTACTCACGCACCACTAGCCCGCCTCATTTTTTTCTTTTTTAAAATAGCTTTATTGAGATAGAGTTTTCATATTACACAATTGACCCATTTAACATTTATAATTCATTTGTTTTTGGAAAATTCATATTTGTGAAAAGGTGTGCAAATATCACCAGTCAATGTTAACACTTTTTCATCACCTCAGAAGCAAACATTGTATCATTCAGTTTTATAATCCTACATTCCCTTTATTTATTTATTTTTTGGAGAGGTTTTTGCTATAGGGCACGTGCGCTCACCAGAAAGACAGAGAGAGACCTAGAGGTAGAAAGTGAGAAATCACCCCCCAGGGGGGATGGCCATGCCACAATCCCTTCTCCTCCATTCTCCTCTCGGGATCTTGGGCACACACGCACATGCGCCCGGCGTGAGTTTAAGCCACCAGGTCCAGGATTCGAACCACGGTCGACTACATGGGAGTTCAGCAACATAGCCATTACACTAACTGCTGGTCCCATAATCCTACATTCATATCCCTAAACCCGAGTCCTAAAGTACCACTAATTAACTTTGTATCTCTATAAATTTCTCTATTTTGGGCATCTCATATAAATGGAATTATAGAAGGTATTTTGTGACTACTTTCACTTACGATAGGCGAAAGGTCCATCTATATTGTAGCATGTATCTGTACATCATTCCTTCTCATAAATGAGTAATGTTCTAGCATCATTCTTAGTGTCAAAAAAACATTGTGATAGGGACCAGCAGTTAGCGTAATGGCTATGTCATTGGACTCCCACGTAGTCGACCGCAGTTCGAGTCCCAGACCCAGTGGCTTAAACTCACGCCGGGCTCATGTGCGTGTGTGCCCAAGATCCCGAGAGGAGAATGGAGGAGAAGGGATTGCGGCGTGGCCATCCCCCCTGGGGGGTGATTTCTCGCTTTCTATCTCTCTGTCTCTCTCTCTGTCTGTCTGGCGAACACACGCACCCTGTAACGAAAACCTCTCAAAAAAAAAATTGTGATATATCTCAGTTTGTATATCTACTCATCAGGTAGTGGACATTTTGGTTGTTTCCACACTTTACCTATTGTAAATATTTCTGTGAACATCTATGTACAAATTTCATTGTGAACATATTGATATGTATTCATTTCTGTTGGGTATGTACCTAGGAGAAGAATTGTTTGGTCATATTATAACTCTTTGTTTAAACCTTTGAGGAATTACCAGACTGTTGTCAAAGCAGTTGCACCATTTACATTCTCAGCAGCAGTGTATAAGGATCCTAATCCCTTCACATTCTCACCAATGTATGTTATTATTAGACCTTTTAATTCTAGCCAACTAGGTTAGTGTGATGTGGTATCTCCTGGCTTGTATTTGCCTTTCTCTGATGACTAATGATGTCAAGCATCCTTTCATACGCTTAAAAGTCTCTGAGAAGTACCAAATGCCTATTCAGGTCCTTTGCACATTTTTAAAATTAGATCATTTGTCTTTTTATTACTGAGCTCTAAGAGTTCTTTATATATGCTGGACACAATTCGTTTAACAGATATGCAAATGTTTTTTCCTACTCACTGGGTTGTTGTTTCATTTTGTTGATGGTGTCTTTTAAGCACAATGATTTTTAAAAATATTTATTTATTT
>NW_006208977.1:653287-664738 GCF_000334495.1 Tupaia belangeri chinensis | reverse complement strand
CTTCCACTTTCTGTCAAAAGCCAGGGTTTTGTTGTTCTTAATGGTTGAATAGTATTCCATAGAGTATATGTGCCACAGTTTTTCAATCCATTCAGCCGTATAAGCGCAATGATTTTTAACTTTAATGAATTCCAGTTTATCAACTTTTTTGTTTCGTCCATAGTGTTATATTTAAGAATTTTTGCCAGATTCAAGGTCATAAAGATTTATCATTGTTTTTAAGCTCATATATTTAGGTATGTGATCTATTTTGTTAATTTTTGCATATAGTGTTAGATAAGAGTCCAACTTTATCCTTTCATATTTGGATATTCAGTTATTCCAACATCATTTGCTTAAAATGTTTTTCTTTTTCCCATTGGGTGATCTTGGCTCCCTTGTCAAAAATCACTTGGTCATGGGACCAGCAGATGGAGTAATAGTTATGTTGTTGGACTCCCAGCTAGTTAACCACAGTTCAAGTCCTGGACCCAGTGGTCTAAAACTTATGCTGAGTATGTGTGCGTGCATGCCCAAAATCCTGAGAGGAGACTAGAGGAGAAGAGATTGTGGCATGGCCATTCCCCCGAGGGGGTGACTTCCCACTTTCTGTCTCTCTGTCTCTCTCTGACATGTGCATGCACCCTATAGCAGATATCGCTCTTAAAAACAAAACAAAACAAAACAAAACAAAACAAAACACAAAAAAATAACTTGGCCATAAATTTTCCCAGGTTTTTTTCCAGGACTCTCAATCCCATTCAATGGATTTACATATCAATTATCATGTCAGTACCACACTGTCTTGGTTATCATTTCTTCATAGTAAGTTTTAAAATTGGAAAACTTGAGCCCCACTATGTTTTTCCAAAATGTTTTTGGTATTCTGAGCTCCTTGAAATTCCATGCAAATTTTAGAATTAACTTGTCTTGTCAGTTTCTATACTGAAGGCAGCTGGGATTCTGATGGAGATTATATTAAATCTGTAGAACAGTTAGGTAAAAATTGTCACCTTGGAGCCAGCAGGTGGCTTTGTGGTTAAGGACGCTGGACTCCCACACGGCCAACGGCAGTTTGAGTCCTGGACCTGGTGGCTTACTTTCTCGTTTTCCCTTTCTCTCTCTCTATCTCACTCTGTCCCTCTCTGGTCAAATTAAATAAGCAAATAAAATAAAATAAAGTTCAATAAAAAAACATTGACACCTTACAATCTTAAGTCATCTGATCCACACAAATGGGATGATTTCCTAATTAATTAGTTCTTTTTATAATGTCTTTCAGAAACATTTTGTAATTTTCACAGTATAAGTTTTGCATTTTTGTAGTTAAATTTATTCCTAAGTATAATATTTTATCCACTTTGAAATAAGTGAAATTGCTTTCTTAATTTCACTTTTGAATTTTTCATTGGATTTTTAGGAATAGAACTGATACAATTTTGTATAATTATATTGTATCCTGACATCTTGCTGAATTCATTTATTATTTCTCATTGTTTTTTAGTGAACTTCTTGGGATTTTCTATGTATAAGATCAAGATATCTGTGAATAGAGATATTTTAATATTCTTTTTCAATACGTATGCCTTGTATTTCTTTTTCTAGCCTAGTTTCCCTGGTTACAACCTCTGTATAATGTTTTTTTGTTTGTTTTTTGTTTTTTTTTGAGAGGTTTTTGCTATAGGGCGCGTGCGCTCGCCAGACAGACAGAGAGAGACAGAGAGACAGAAAGCGAGAAATCACCCCCCAGGGGGGATGGTCACGCTGCAATCCCTTCTCCTCCGTTCTCCTCTCGGGATCTTGGGCACGCATGCACACGTGCCCAGCGTGAGTTCCAAGCCACCGGGTCCAGGAGGTGAACTACGGTCGACTACGTGGGAGTCCAGCGACATAGCCATTTACGCTAACTGCTGGTTCCCTACCTCTGTATAATGTTAAATAGAGGTTGTGAGAACTAATAACCTCATCTCATTCCTTATCTCAGTGAGGAAGCATCTAATATTTCACCAGTAAGTATAAGTTAACTGCATTTTTCCAGTTACTCTTTATCAGATTGAGGAAATTCCTTCTTATTCCTAGCTTGAATTTTTCTATCACAGAAGGATATTAGATTTTGTCAAATGCCTTTTCCGAGTTCATTCAGATAATCATAAGATTTTGTAATTTTTATTCTGTTGCTATGATGCTATACATTAAATACTTTTTAGAGTTGAACCACCCTTTTGTCCCTAGGGTAAATCTCATTTGTTCATGGTGTATAATTTTTTGTATATGGTGGGATTTAATTTGCTAGTACTTTTTGAGGATTTTTGAGTCCAGGTTCAAAATAGATATTGGTCTGTAGTTTTTGCTCCTTTTTGCTTTTGTTTTTTGGGGGTAATTTTTTAAAATTTTCAGATTAATTTCACATTTTACATAAAGTTCCCATCATGATGTATACAGTATATATGTATGTATATATATTTCAACAGTATATATAGATGTAAACAAACACATACATATATATATGCACATACATATATGTGTATATGTATATATATACACATATACACATATATTTCAACAGAGAACTTTACATATTTTTGTCTGTTAAGTGTTTCTTCTCTTTGCAACACACACCCAACCTCTACTACTCACTCTCTCCTTTTCTTTTAGAAAGAAAATTTTCTTATAGGGCATGTGTGCTCACCAGAGAGACAGAAAGAGACAGAGACAGAAAGCAAGGAACCACCCCCAGCAGGGATGATCATGCCACAATCCCTTCTCTTCCATTCTCCCCTTGGGATTTTGGGTATGCACACACACATATCCAGTGTGAGTTTTAAGCCACTGGGTTTAGGACTCGAACTGCGGTCAACTACGTGAAGAGTCCAACAACATAACCATTACACCATCTGCTGGTCCCCACTACCACCCACTGTCTACCATCTACTCCTATCCTTTACAATCTCTGGTGTCTATACTTCTCCTCTCTACTATCATATCTTTAGATCTTTCCATTTCTGCCATAGCGTACAGATATTTGTTACAAATTGAGTGAGGACATAGACTGTGTACCTTTCAAAGTCTGGCTCACTTCACTCGACATTAAGTTTCCTATATCTATCCGCTTCGAAGGGGGTCTCATTGTTTCTTATAGCTGAGTAATATTTCATAGTACAATATATATATGCCACAGTTTTTCAACCCAGTAATCAGTTTTCGAACACTTAGGTTGGTCTCATGTTTTAGCAACTGTGAATAATGTTGCAATAAACATGGATATGCAAGTGTCTTTCTGAGTATTTTCCTATCCTTTGGGTAAATACCATGGAATGGGATTACTGGGTGATATGGTAATTCTATTTGCAAGTTTTTGAGGAACCTCCATATTGTTTTCCACAGAGGCTGTACTCATTTACATTCCTATGAACAGTGTAAGAGGGTTCCCTTTTCACCACAGCCTTGCCAGCACTTGTCATTCTTTATTTTTTTGATCCTAGCCATTCTAACTGAAGTTAAGTGGTGTCTCATTGTGGTTTTAATTTGTATTTCTTTTATGACAAGAGATGTTAAACATTTTTTTATATGCCTTTTAGTCATTTATAAGATTACTGTTTTATTTTAGAATTATTTTATTTAACTTTATCTATTTATTTACTTTAATTTGACCAGAGAGTGACATAGTGAGAGAGAAAAAGAAAGAAAGTGAGAACCAAGCCACCATGTCCAGGACTTGAACCGCAGTCAGCCGTGTGGGAGTCCAGTGCCCTTAACCACCATTCCACCTGCTGGGCCCAAAGATTACTATTTTAATCTCTTCATTTGTTATATATCTATTCAGTTTGCCTATTAATTCTTGAGTAAGTTTCAGTAATTATTTCTTTCTAAGGAATCTGTCTATTTTATCTGAAGTATCTAATTTGTTGGCATGCAATTGTTTATAGTGTTCATTTATTATTCTTTTTTAAAATTTCTGTGTACTGTCCCTTTATCATCACAGGTACCTAAGGCAGACTGGTTCCCAAGGCAGTGAAACTGCCCCCTGGGTGGAAGATCAGTAACGCAGGAAGCCAAAATACTCCACCCCAAAATATACTTCTATGATGTACATTGAGATAACCATTAGAAGGTTTGCAGACATTGGGACCAGCAGTTGGCGTAATGGCTATGTCACTGGATTCCCATGTAGTCTACCGCAGTTCAAGTCCAGGACCTGGTGGCTTAAACTCATGCCGGGTGTGTGTGCGTGTGTGCCCAAGATCCCGAGAAGAGAATGGAGAAGAGATTGGGTCATGACCATGCCCCCTGGGGGTGATTTCTTGCTTTCTGTCTGTCTCTCTCTGTCTGTCTGGAAAGCGCACGCACCCTACAGCAAAAACCTCCCCCCCCCAAAAAAAAAAAGAAAAGAAAAGAAAAGTAAGGAGTCAAGATACTCCTTAGCCCTCTAGGCACAGGAAGGACATTAGAGATCTGTACATGGCTCATAAAAACAAAATCATCTTTACATTTTTACACTTTCTCTCCTCCCTTTTTCATAGCATAACTCCAAATCTGGATGGTATAAACCTCCAGTCACCCAGCCCATCTCTGGGCCACATGTTGTAAGTTTTCCATATAGCATATGAAAATAAATCTGTATGCCTTTGTTCTAATTAATTTGCCAGTTTTTTTTTTTTTCAAAGAATCTCAGAGGGCAAATTCCTTCACTTCTATACTAACAATCATGTCCAAAGGAGCTAGTAGCAGATACACTTCTTCTTTTTAAGTATTTTATTTTAACATTTCTCTGCTCCTGGTTGACCGCATGAGTTATATGTAGAATGCAATACTCAACCGTCAACTGAAGTTGGTGCAACTTTTCTGGAGATTATGGTGACAATTCCTATTCAATTTTTTAAACTATGCATACTCTTTGTCTTAGCAACATCCTTACTAGAATTTAACACTTCAACATACTTCAAAAATGCACTTATATTCCTGTAGAAAGATGGTCACTGAGACATTTGAGTACTAGTAAAAACTAGGATGCAGTCAAAGTTCCTATTCATTGGGCTGATAAATAAAGCCTAGTCCAGTAACATAGTAGACTATAATGCTTAATTTTGAAATAACAAGCCAGAACTCATTTAAAATAATAGATATATGCTCTTTAATTTTTATTATTAAGTTTTAAAAAAAAGGTACAAAACAGTGTGAATAGCATGATTACTTATATGTTAATTAAAAATACATACATGAATAAATATGTGTGTGTATGGGGTGACTTTTTTTTCTGGAATAAATAATAAGGAACTAGGTCTTGGGGCCCACAGATGCCATAGTGGTTACATCACTGGACTCCCATATGGCTGACCGTGGTTCAAGTCCCAGATTCAGTAGCTTGAAAATCATGCTGGGTACGTGTGCATGCATGCCCCTGATCCTGGGAGGAAAATGGAGAAGAAGGGATCACAGTGTGGTCATCCTCTCTGGGGGGAAGATTTCTCACTTTTGCTCTCACTGTCTCTGTCTCTCTCTCTCTCTCTAGCAAGCACATGCACCCTATGGCAAAAATCTCTAAAAAAAATTTAAAAAGAAAGAAAGAAGAAAAAGAAAGAAAGAGAGAGAGAGAGAAAGAAAGAAAGAAAGAGAGAGAGAGAGAGAGAGAAAGAGAGAAAGAGAAGAAAGAAACTAGGTCTTAATATTACCTTTGTAAAGAAATCATGGGTAGATGGGCAAGAGCCTTTTGGATTTGAGTTTTCCCTGTAGCTATATTTGAGATGTTATCATCTTTGACATACATTACACTATTTTCTAAATGCCAGCAGGGTTACCAGGCTGGGAAGGTTTGAAGTCCATTTTTATTTTCTTATTTATTCCTATCTATATTATTTTTTCTTAAACTGGAGTAGCTACATATTTTTTTAAAGTTTTATTTATTTATTCTATGAGTGAGAGAAATAAGAGACAGCACCTTCAACGGGGTCCAGACCCTGCTCTCTCCTCCCTGCTTCAGCCAGCCTGAATTGGGGGCACACACATGACTAGCCTACTCAAGGACGTCTCCAGTGGCAGACCTTTCTCATACAGGCCTGCCTCGCAGAGCATTGTGTTTTACTGCGATGCACTGTCTGACACCCTCTCTGCCTTATTTTTCAATATGATGCTTAACAGAATGCATAACATGCTATAAAAAAAGTATATATTTTCACAGTACAAGATTGTGAAGTGAAACTCCTAGTTTTTGCTATAGGGCACATGCATTTGCCTGAGAGAGACAGAGAGAGAGAGAGAGAGACAGAGAGAGCAAAAGTGAGAAATCACCCCATGGGAGGATGACCATGCTGAAACCTTTTTCTTCCATTTTCCTCTTGGGATTTTGGGCATGCATGCCCAGTGTGTTCTTCAAGCTGTCAAGTCCAAGACTCAAACCGTGCAGTCAGCTATGTAGGATCAAGCTACCTTAACCACCATGCTAGTTTCTTAATCATCTAACTTCGCATGCATCTCACAGCCATCTGTACCACTATGTAAATCAAAAGCAGAGTAATGGGTCATTATTGAAAACTTCAGAGCCAGCCCCATGGCCTAGTGGTTAAGAGAGCCAGATCCCATATGCCCAACCATGGTTCAAATCCAGGTCCCAGAAGCTTGAGAAACACAATGGGCCTGTACGTTTGCCCAAATCCCAAAGGGGTAGAAAAATGGAGAAGAAGAGATTGTGGCATGACCATGCTCCAAAGGAAGTTGCTTTCTCCCCATCTTCCTCTCTTTCGGTCAAGTGCACACACCCACTGGCAATTAAAAAAAGAAAAAGAAAAGAATACCTCCAAAGAGAGAAGCCCTCTACCACAGATGTTCAAAGACAGAAGAGCATGGGATCCCTAGAGGTGGCTTCATTCCAGACCCTTGCTACACAAAGCATGGCCCATGGACCAGAGTAGCATCATGGAGGCACTAACAGGAAACACGGAATCTAAAGCCCCACCCACACTTACAGAATGAGCGTCTGCATTCTGCAGGATTCCCAGATGACTCGTTAGCATATGAAAGTCTGAGAACCCCTGGCTAGCTCAGAGGTTTCATCCCCAGTTACACGTTGTAGTCACCATCTGCATTTGTTTTAAGGTTTTTCGCCACAGGTGTGTGTACTCACCAGAGAGACAGACAGAGAAGGAAAGTGAGAAATCCCCCACTCCTGCCAGGAAAGATGGCTGTACTGCAATCCCTTCTCCTTCAGTCTGCTCTCCAGATTTTAGGCACACATGCACAAGTGTTCAGTGTGGGTTTCAAGCTGTCAGGTGGAGGACTTGAACTGCAGTCAGCCTCATGCTAGTCTAGCGCTTTAATCACTACACCACCTGCTTGTGCCACCAGCGGGGTTCTTTAAACTGTCTATACAAGGTGAGAACCAAATCTCTGAGGTGGACCCTGCATGGAGTTTGAATGTGCAGCCTCGTGGTGAGAATCCCTGTAACGATCAAGGTCTTTTTCTGTGCTCTTTCCAATAAGCCTCTATCATAACATTTGCAATAACTATCCCAATTCATGCGTGCTTCCTAGGTCTCAGGCACGATGCTAAGCCCTTCATCCGTATGCTCTCCTTTTGGTCCCCATGACCCTGTAACCTTGCCATCGGCACCCCAATCTCACAGATGAGAAAATGGAATCTTAAAGCTTCAGTAACATTTCCAGCCTCCCACAGCGGGTAAGTGGCAGCGAGCACACTCAGCCTGGGCTGCCTAACTTCTTTGCTCTTCACCCCACCATAACACACAGACGTCCCCCCTTATCCATGAGGCTATGTTCTCAGACTCCCCCCTAGGAGATGCCTGAAACTGTGGATAGTAACAAATTTGATATATATTTTGCTTTTTCCTATACAGACTTACCTATGATTAAGTTTCACTTATCAGCGAGGCACAGCATGCAATGAACAACTAATAATAAATAGAACCCTAACAATATGCTGTAGTAAATGTTATGCGAACGTTGGTTTTCTCTCTAAGCATTTATGTGTACTATATTCACCTATTTCCGATAGCAGCTGACGGCAGGTAACTGAGACTGTGGAAAGCAAAACCACAGGTAAGGGGCACTGCTGTGGTCACGTGTTTACCTGTCTCCCTCAGATGTGATCTTCTGAGGTTAAGAATGATGTTTTCCTTTTTTCTTTCTTTCTGGGATGTTTTTGCGATAGGGCGGTGCACTCGCCAGAAAGACAGAAAGCGAGAAACCACCCCCCACAGGGGGGATGGCCACACCACAATCCCTTCTCCTCCATTCTTCTCTCAGGATCTTGGGCACACACGCACACATGCCCAGCGTGGGTTTAAACCACCGGGTCCAAGACTTGAACCACAGTCAACTACACGTGGGTCCAGTGACATAGCCATTATACCAACTGCTGGTCCCATGTTTTTCTTTTGTTTGTTTCTTTCTTTCTTTTTCTTTTCTTTTTTTTTTTTTTTTTGCTATAGGGCACATGCACTTGCAAGAGATGAGAGAGAAAGTGGAAAATCCTCCTGGGGGGATGGCCATGCCACAATCCCTTCTCCTCTTTGGATTTTGGGCACAGACATACACACACACACACACACACACACACATCCACACAATTTTCAAGTGAAGGGGTCTAGGACTTGAACCACACAGTTGGCCGTGTGAGCCTTAACTTCCATGCCACCTGCTGGTCCTGTCACTCTTTCTTGATCTCGAGTGCCCATTCAAATTAGGGGCAGGGCTAGCAGATGGTGTGGAGGTTAAGGCAGTTGGATCCCACGTGACCGACAGTGTAGTTCAAGTCTCGGACCTGGAAGCTTAAAGAACATGCATGGCATGTGTGCATGTGTGCCCCAAAATCCCAAGAGGACGCTGGAGATAAAGGTATTGCAACATGGCCATTCCACCCGGGGAGGGGGTGGTGATTTCTCACTTTCCCTCACTCTCTCTCTCTCTCTCTCTCTCTCTCTCTCTGTGTGTGTGTGTCTATGGTGAGTGCACGTGCCCTTATAACAAAGTTAAAAAAAAAAAAAAAAGAAAGAAAAATAGGGGCACAATGAGCTAGCCCCATGGTCTTGTGGTTAAGGAAGCCAGATCCCACCCACATGGCTGACCAGGTGGTTCGAATCCTCATCCAAGTGGCTTGAAAAACATGCCGGGTGCATATGTGTGTACCCCAAATCCTGACGGGATGAGGAAATGGAGGAGCAGGGGTGGCAGCATGACCAGACCCCATGGAGGAGTGCTTTCTCCCTTTCCCTGCCTTTCTCTCACAAGTCCACATGTCTTCTGGCAAAATAAAAACAAAACAAGGGCACAGGAAATACAGAAGACTGTCCAGTGCAGCATTAGCTTGATAGATTTCAGATGTGCAATAAAAGGTGAAGGGAAAAAAGTTATACGTGAGACACAGCCCAGAAACCCGGAGGTCGATGGCACGGGTAGCCCTTCTCCTCCCTCAGCATGGTGGCAGGAGTTTAGTTGGTGCCTACTAACATTTTTATCTGAAGGTCATCTATTATTCAGACCTTTCACCTTCTCAGGCTTCAGGGTTAGAGATCCGTGTTGCTCTTGCCAGCATTCCCTGTATATCAGGGCACTTATGACCTGCCTCCATGTTCCCCATGTGGGTCACCAGAGCATGAGAGAGAGCGCTGAGCTAAATGAACATTCAGATTTACAGCCTCCTTTTCAGTTCCAGTTCCTGGCCTCCTCCAAGCAGCAGGTGTTTGCGCAGACATTTGTAGCCTATCCACAAGCCGACAGTAGTCCCTTAGCACCACACTGCAACCCAGATCACCAGGTCGACATGGCTTTTTGTTGGAGAGTTTTTTGCGATAGGCGTGTACACTTGCCAGAAAGACAGAGAGAAACAGAGAGACAGAAAGCGAGAAATCACCCCCCGGGGAGGATGGCCACACCACAATCCCTTCTCCTCCATTCTCCTCTTGGGATATTGGGCATGCACGCACACATGCCCAGCGTGAGTTTAAGCCACCGGGTCCAAGACTCGAACCGCAGTCGACTACATGGGAGTCCAGCGACATAGCCATTACGCTAACTGCTGGTCCCCCCACCATGCTCTTCATCCCACCTTCACATGCACCTTGTACTCACACCCAGGTCCCACAAAAAACCCGAGAGAGAAGAGTGAGTTACTCTGATGTTTATTTTAATGCATCTTAGTCCACACAGTTGGTATAAAATCAGAAGAAGCAAAGCGAAAAGAAAAAAATAGAAAGGTCTGGAGTCTTAGCATCAGAAGGGCACCGTATATACATCTACAGTTGGTGGCCAATACAAGTCATTGCCAGACAGTCCTTGGAAGCACAGGTCCATCTAGACCCAGCCAAGCCCTGGGAACACACAGTCCCATGAGGTCTAGACACTTGTCCTGATGCTCCGACCGTAAGAAAAATGTGGGCATGATGAAGGCTTTATGATTTATTCATTGTCATAAGAACAGCAGCCTAGCTAAGGTACAAACGCAGTTATAAACCATTTACATTACACAGAATTATGCAGGTCTCCATCCTACTTTAGGCTGTAAAAGTGTTAATTGAATTTCCAGTGAGTCGTTTAGATGATTAGTGATAACAAGGAATGGTAAATCCATAGCACCATTTCACAGATTTGCTGTCACCGATTTCTCACTTAGACACGTGACTGAGATACTCCACCAGCCCGGGGGAGTATTCCAAAGCCACACGCCATGTTTTTGCGGAGGGCTCCAGGTTGGGCGTCGTGTCCGTGCCTGTGTAAGGCTTTACATGGTGTTTAGGCAGCAGATGCTTCTGTTGAATGCACTGGGTCACCCACAATAAAAGGGCTTTGGGCCACTCGGGGTTTATACCCACACTGTGGTTTGCTAGACAAGGTGCGGTGGGAGGGAGGTATCTTCTTTCAGGTGAAAGGAAAGGGGTGAGACGGAGTTATTGTACTTCTGGGCAAAACACAGAAATGAAAACCCACACAAGAATACTGAGCTCGATTATACTGTTAGAATGTCAAGTTCTTTAGCTACTTCTTTAAGGCTCAACACGAGGCTGATGGTCAACATAAAAAGCAAACAATACTATGTACATATATGTAAAAAGTGTTATAAATAGGTTTTATAAACCATAGATATTATATACATCTTCAATGAACAGCAACCCCCGCCCCCCCAACTGCATTCTGTTTGATTTGGTTTGAGTTTGGGTTTTTGGCTAGCTCCTTTTGGGTTTTTTTTTTTTTTTTTCCTTCCTCCCTTCCCCATGTACGCTCAGAGCCTCAGACAGACAAGTCTGGGCACTTCATTCGCGTTTCCGCAAGATCACGTAGATGACACCGCTGAGAAGGGCCAAGGGTAAGGCCACCCAAGCCAGGATGTAGGCGAAGCCATAGGAGTACTCGGAGTTGAGATGCCATTCGGTGTGCCTCACCGTGTAGATGGCCGCTGCACTCATCACACACAGACCTGGGGATGGAATGGACAAGCCAGTGAGGAAGAGGTTGCGGCAGGGGGTC